>NC_077244.1:53925549-54231018 GCF_947179165.1 Solanum dulcamara | reverse complement strand
TGAGTCTCTTCAAAAGAATCAAATATGGAATCTTGTTTCAATGCCAAAGGCACAAAATGTAGTCAAAAGTAATTTTATCAGAGAAATTATATCTAAAGGTGTTGTTGATATGAAGAAAGTGTCTGCACATGATAATCCAATAGATATGATGACCAAGACAATTCCGACAAATAAGTTTAGGCATTGCCTAGCCTTGATTGGCGTGTATAGTACTCAATAAGACCATTTGAGGAATAAGGGCAAGGTAGAGAGAGGTTATTCCTATTGATGAAGGAAATTCAAGCCAAGGGGAGGATTTATTAATTATGTCTTGAATTTTTCCCTAATATAGTTTAGGAAACTCATAATCCCTATTGGTTTAGGAGACCCTTTGTCCAAATAGATTTGAAAAAGGAACATTTTTTCTTCTAGGACTGGAAAAACCTTTTCCTGATAGATTTGGGACAATTGGATTTTTTTATGTTTTCTTCATCAATTATTTGTTAATATTTGTTAGTAAAATTGTCAACATTGTGATTTCAAATCAACTAGAGGAAGTCCTTACCTTTCTCCATAACAAATTGAAAAAAACTAGCCAAATAAAATTTGCAATAAAATAAGTTGATGCATAGAAAATAGAAAGTTGATGCATAGAAAATAGAAAGAAGATATAGATGATATAAACTAGGAAGAAAAGAATTAAAAATATACAAATGTGCCAATATGGATCGAATGCAATGAAAAGAGAGAGAAAAAATGTATCAAAAACAAATATTGTTTCCATAAATCTGAAATTATTTCTTTTGCAAAATCTATGCATCTGGTATTCAATTCCTTCCCAACCAAGTGTGATTGATGTATGAAACTTGTTAATTGAAAAATATTAGCTCAATAGATGAGGCAAATTAGATTTTCTCAAAATTACAGATAAGTATCACACAAATCAAAGGGTTCATTGAGTGTGTAGTTAATTATATGTTCTTTTTAGTTTTTACAAGAGATCTTTATTTACATCTAAGATATTTGAGATCTAAAACTAACACATGAGTGATATTTGAAATAGGACATACCTCTGCCATCATGATCTACACAAATAAACATGTAAGACCACCATGAAAATGTAATGCATGTTTTCATAGAATTTAATCATTTTAACTACTCTAACAAAAATACATGGGACAAATGTGCTATGCATATAACCAGAAACTACTTTATAGATATAACCTAAGCAGATGTGACAACTTATAACTTCGGATTCACATAAACCTTTCTTTACAACTATCGCATCTTCTCCTTCTCACATAAGATAAGAAAACTTAAAGAAAAGAGTGTCATTCACAAAGACTTACTTAATTGCCTCATCTTCTCCGCCGCAATCAACAATATATCTTCTCTCTTTTCTTGTTTGCCCAAATTTCAATTTGATAGTTTTGTGTTTTAGGCTTCATTGTTTTTGTGTTGACTAGCTTTCTAGGATTTTAATAATGGCGATGCTATCAGAAATACTGTCAAAGAATATGGGTGGGTAACCATTATGTTACCGATGTTGATCTAATGTCCCTATTCGAGAAGTATGGCCTGTGTGATAGCATCATGAATATGATGATGGAGAAAAATCATGGTATTTGCTTTATCTTGGCTTGATGCTTTATTATCTTGTTTAATAATATCACCAAGACCTTTACCGTCAAGGTGAATTTCAACAACAAGGATCCATTATAAATAATTTTTTTCAAAAATGTCAAGTGCCACAAACTCAAGTTTTGATAAATTTGACATGATAAAACTGAGGTAGAAATTAATTTAGAAAGAATAAAGACAACTAAAAATAAAAATTTTCAGTAGATATACCTGATATAGGAGTTAATATATCTGAAGAAAATTAGAACTTCGTGCTGATAACGTGTTATAAATAAACTAACTTAGCTAATTGATAAGAAGGAGAAATAGTTAGAAACAGTAAGAGAAAGAGAGAGAGTTGAGAGAATTCAGTGTATTTTTATTGCAGGAGAGTTGCCCTTTTATAGGCAAATTCTGAAGAAAAAAAGGCAAGCTACAGTGCAAAACGATGAGTGAACAATGTTTTTACTGTTCATCTACAGTGAAAACACTATTCACTACAGTGAAAGTGGATCAATGGACATCCACTTTTGACTATTTTTTTGAACAACGGCAAAAATCCTTCATGCTTTTTCAATTTTAAAGAAGTACAAAAATCCTTCATATTTTTAAAGCAGAAAAATGTTGCATGCACTCCATTTAACAATAATAAACTTTTCATTATTAAACTTAATACACTTAATCCTAATTAACTCTATAAAAATAGTTATATATTAACAGAAAAATAACTATAATATATATTAGAAAAATAACTAATTATTTTTTTAATAATTATATTCAATTAATAAAATTATACTTTGATATTTTTAGGGGTTTTTTGGTATGCTGTTAAGTCGTAAGGCCCTGTACGCCTTACCAGCAAACGTCGTCAACAATGTCCAAAGTAAGGCGCAGAGCAGCCTGCGTCTTTACCCCTTTGGTATCATTTCTAAATAACATGTCGTTTTGAAATTTTTGAAAGATTTTGTTGTTTTTTTGGCTCCAAACTCCACTCTTGATTGCTAAGTTGTTCCTTGAAAACTATGTTTGTTCAATTTCAACAATTTAAATTTATTATTTGTCAAATAAAGATGAGAAGGGTTTTTAAAATGGAATGATGTGAACAAAGAGTTTTAAAGCAATTATTGCGAATAATTTCCTTCTATTAGTAATAGTGATATTTTAATACTAATTGAGAAATTTATTTAAAATATATCATTTATTTCTTTACTTTTGGCATTTACTATATTTTGTTGATTTTCATGTGATTTAATTGAAGGGGAGCTCTCAATTTAAATTTAATACTTGTCTATAATATTAATTCTTGTAACTTTTGTAAAAAAGTTCTCTAGAAAGTTCCGTATTTCCCCTGGAAGTTGTAGCTCTCAAGAGGACGCAACAATGGCCGACGAGGTACTATGATATGGACGATCGGAACGTAATTTGTATTATCATTTATTTTTTCTGTATTATATTATTGATTTTATTTTAGCTGGTTTATTTGTTCGTGTATTAGGGTTTACATTTCTGTTATGATCCAACTAATTAAACTAATCAAATGGAACTCAACAATTTTGGGGAATTTTCTCGTGTTTATATTAAGCAAAAACTGAACTCTATTACAAAATAGAAAACTACCGATACGGAATGGAAATAACTGGAATAAGGAATTTCCCCATATATGAGATGAACTCGTAACCTGTAATATAAGTAGATCTTAGAGACAATTGAGGAAGGTGAGAAAAATATCCAATTGATCATGCCCTTCTTGTCCTTTCCGGGATTTAGTTATAGGATGCTCACGTGCAATCACAACCCTTTAGCTTCATTAACTCAAATAAAATCTCGTGCATTCATTTGGAATAATTGTATTTTGCGTTTCTTTATTCTTTCACTTAGCTCATTTATTCAGGTCATTACAAAAGTTTCATTATGAAAAAAATCATCTTTTTGGGTTGAAAAACTCGGGATTCTTGTAGGAGAACTTTTTTATTCAAAAAGATTGTTATCCGTTTACTGATTTCAGCTAAAAGAATAAAGTTGAGGGTTGGGGCTAATAGAATTTTGTCTACCTCTCCTTGTGAAATAATGAAAGAATGTAACTATACAGTTCAGGTTGGATCAAAGTGGATTTCTGATGCCTTTTGCTGTCTGATTCTGATCGAAGCGATTTTCCATTTGGTAAGGTTGGATTAGTCCTGTGTGACCAGTATTTATAAACTTCCAAACCTCGCAGAAACCATATGTTTCCGGTACAACATGGATGTTTGGTAGGTGCAGTCATGAGTTTGAAGCTGGAGAAATTAAGTGAAGGACCTTTAGGATAAGGTTGAGAAGTGCTCTGTAGTGGTCCTTGTACAGAGGATGCAATTGATGAATTTCTTGCTACATACCTGTTTTTTTGTGGATCATCGCGTCTCTTAGCAAAGTTGGAGCATTGTTTAAATGTTCCTGCATTGGTGAACTAGCGCCAGAGAGATAACATTCACTAGTGGGGATGGGGATGGTGAAAGAGGGGTAGCAGTGTGGGCGGTTTGATCTGTTTTTTTTTGGATGTTGTAGGAGATTTTCTCCACTGGTTGAAATATGATTAGCTAATCGCATGATGGAATATGCTAAACTTCATGAAGTCCAATAACTTCTTGGATTTGAGTTGAGTTTTAAGGGAGGGAGGGGGTTAAGTGTCAGATTAATATGAATTCATGCTGCACAATTAGCTAAAGGAGTTTAAGATAAAGTTTACTCGCTAGAGTTTCTCGAACACTCTGTTGTCTGAAGTGCATCTCCTTGACTGCTTGTAGGCTTGTGAAGAACTATTTAATCAATTGACTTAGCCTCTATGAAATCACAAACTAGTTGTGAAGAACTATTTTGATGTAAATAAATCCTTATGTGCTCCCTGAAGTGATTATTGCTAGTCTTGGCTTTCACATCTTTGTGTGTGATACAGACTGTGATAATGACCGTAATTGAGAAATTACGGTCTTGAGTGTTATTGTTTTATCTTCATTGATGGAGCTAAGACCAGGGTAAGGACTGTAGGAGGAGATTCGGAGCACTTTTCTATTATGATGGGGTTGCATCAGGGATCAACTCTTAGCCCGTATTTATTCGCCTTGGTGATGGATGAATTGACGTGACAAATACAAGGTGAGGTGCCTTGGTGTATGTTGTTCGCAGATGACATAGTCCTGATTGACGAGACTCGCAATGGAGTTAACGATAAGCTGGAGGGCTTGAGACAGACGTTGGAGTCTAAAGGGTTTAAATTGAGTAGGACCAAGATAAAATACTTGAAATATAGGTACAGTGGCCTACCGAGTGACGCTGTCGAGGAAGTGAGGCTCGGTACCCAGGCCATCCAAAAGAAAGAAAGTTTCAAGTATCTTGAGTCTATTTTACAGGGAGATGGGGATATCGACGATGATATTTCACATCGTATTGGTGCAGGGTGGATGAAATAGAGGCTCGCCTCTGGAGTGCTGTGTGATAAGAAAGTGCCACTAAAACTCGAAGGCAAGTTCTACAAAGTGGCAGTTAGACCCACTTTATTGTACGGGGCGGAGTGCTGGCTAGTCAAGAAATTGCACGTCCAGAAGATAGGGCGGCTGTTTCCGAGAGACCCCACATGGTGGGATTATACTGGGTTTGTTGTTGTTGTTGTTGTTGTTTATAACTGTATATGTTACTCGAAACCTCCAAAACTGTTGTTGCACTTGTGTTGGATCCTTAAAAAATGCTTAACTTTTGAAGGATTCATACACACTAGACAATATTTTTGAAGAGCTCAGGTTTAAATTACTTTTTGCAGTTACAAATCAAGACTTATTTTTTTGGTGCCTTCTCCTTTCATAATTTAAATAACTATAATGCAAGTGCCTTCCCCTTTCTTCGATCACCTATCAAATTATCACACCCCGAAAGGGTACCCTAGGCGTGGCCGGCATTCGAAAGCCATTTCTGGCCTCCAAGCGAATCACCTGATCCAGTCACACATTCATTCAAACCCATTCTCTTAGCGAAAGACTCAATCAATGAAGCACTATTCATAATTTAGGGCCAAAGGCCAATTAACTATCAAATCAACCAACGGCTTTAATAGAACTACTCAAAAGAACAGTCCAACATTCCCACACTCTAGTCTATGAAGCCTCTATCAACAATTTGGAGAGGTGCCAATGACAAGTCCATGGCTACCAACAATCAAAATAAGGGAAACAACACAAAACTATACAGGAAACTCAACATCCTCCGGAAACTAGGAGGACTCACCAACTAGCTGGAAGTGTGCGGATCTTCAACGGTGCGCCGGTTGATGATCTCTAGTACCTGTCTCTACATCATGAAATGATGCAGGCCAAATGGCATCAGTACATGCAATGTACAAGTATTTAAAATGACCGAATGAAACAACATCAAGAAAGAATCAAATCAACTCAGAATCTCAACTCAAGAGAAATAACAACTCAATCAAGTGTCCTAAGTCTAAACAAGAATATGGTTTAGACGGGACCAATCACATACCAGTCAACTCAATCCGACTCAGAGTACTAACAAGACCTATATGGGAGTTTCTCGTACCCGACAACCATCACTTATGAGTCGGAAAAAGTACAACAAACCGACGTTGTTGCCGCGTTCATTCATACCTTGCCAAGGTATGAACGAATCAACCAAACATGGATCCAATCCAACCAAGTCCTATAATGTCAGGACAATAAATTTGGGGAAGCATCCAACTTTAACAGTTCAATCCCCTCCTGCATTTGGCGACGCAGTTATTGAGTTCGAGTATGGACTATACTCTTACCCAATTCGGTGCTCGATACTCCTCCCAAGACTCAATGCTCATAAAACTCCATCCAATCAACTCAATCAAATCATATAGACAAGTCCCATTTACAACATTGTCAACTCATCAACTCTATCACAATCAAACCTCTCCCAATCATACTATCCGATCAATCTCAATCATATCTTTCGAAAGTAGATTAAATATGAATTTATAACAACATGTAAACTTATCCAATCGTTCCTCTATTCATTTAACAAATCTTTTGGGACTCAACACAACCCCAAGGTTTAACTCAACAAATTCAAGAATAAGCAACACACTTAAGAAAATAGACATTTCTTTATCATAATTAACATAGTTAAGAAATTAACAATATAAGTTCGACACCTCATCTCAATAAATTCATAACAACATGAATTACATCACTTTCTTGACCCCACAACATCATCAAAATGGAAAATTAGGGGAATAGATGAAAAGGACCCATTTGGACCTACCTCTATCACTAAGATTCATTCTCATGGACAATAAATCAAAAGAAGATGTAGGGCACATGGGTGGACTCAACCCATGTTTTGAATAGCCTTACATACCTTAGTGAAGACTTGAAGAAAACATTGATGTTGGGTCTTCAATGGAAAGCTTAAAGTCTTGAAGCTCTTGGAACAACTCCTTCTTGGAAATGGAGAAGAAGAAGAAGAGAGAGGGATTTCTAGGGCTATTTAGAGAGAGAGTGAGGGATTGAAAATGGTCCCAAAACGTGCTAAGGCTAATACATATATAATTTGGGACAATTCCCAAATTGCCCTTTCTCTAAAATTCTGAAGAATATGCTGAAAACACTCCTGGCGCAATAGTGGCGCATTGCGCCATTGCAGCGCCAGGTCGAATAGGCCTGAAACCTACACATCTGTTAGTGGTGCGCCGCACCAAGGACCAAACTACTGAGGCATGTTCTTGGCGCGATAGTGGCGCGTCGCGCCCTTACAGCGCCAAGCCCAAGCTTTCTGGGTTTTGGGAAAATAGGCTTGAAAACCATGCACATGTCGTAGTGGCGCGCTGCGCCAGGGGCAAAACTACTGAGGCTTGTTCCTGGTGCAATAGTGGCACGTCGCGCCACTCAGCGCCAAACCCAGATTTCCAGCAGTTGCACCCCAGGCCTGAAATTCCTGCGTGCTAGTTCATCTTAGGATCATCATATCTGTTGACTCCGAACACCAAAAATTATATTCTTGGTGGCGTTAGAAAGAAGACTCAGCGACCTTTAATTTGATTGGTTATGGGCCACCCAGATTGTTGTATTTCAAAAGATAGGGTCGTTAGAAGTCGACCCCTTAAACAAATTCATCCTAAAACTTAGCACGACGAACCTTTTGGACTCAGCTTGGTCCTAGGGGTCCTTTGTGACCCCACATCACCTCCAACACTCTTCAATTACTCAGGGACTCATCTTAACTCATGCATATACTTCACAATAATTGAGTTCGACCCTACACGAATACAGGAAGGGCCCAAATCTTAGGGAAATTTTTTTGGGGGGTGTTACATTATCTCCCCCTTGGGATGATTCGTCCTCGAATGACGAGAAATTAGGGATGGACTCGGGGCACAAATCACTATCAGAACTTAGTCATCAACCAATCAATTCCTCAAATAAAAAGTACTATCTAAACTCAAAATGCACAAACGAATTCAAGTCAAGGGAATGAGCATTACCTTCAACATTCTTATTGGTAGGCACGAATAGATGGGGATATTTAGATTTCATATCTTCCTCCGCTTCCCACGTGGCTTCCTTAATAAACTGATTCCTCCACAGGACTTTGACTAAGGCGATCTCTTTGATCCTTAATTTGCGGATTTGGCGATCAAGAATTTAAACCAAGACCTCTTCATAGGATAAGCTATCCTTAACTCCAATACTATCAATGAGGACTACCAACAAGGGATCGCCCAAGCACTTCTTCAACATCGAAACGTGGAATACCAGATGAATAGAGGCTAGCTCTGAGGGTAACTCCAACTCATAGGAAATACTCCCAATCCGCCTCGAATCTGGTAAGGACTAATATATCGAGGACTGAGCTTCCCCTTCCTTCCAAACCTCACGACGCCCTTCATGGGTGACACTTTCAAGTATACCCAATCACCCACCTCAAACTCTAAGTCTCTCCTCCTCACGTCGGTGTAAGATTTTTGGCGGCTTTGGGCTGTTTTTAGCCTGTCTTGAATGACTCTCACCTTCTCCATAGCTTGGTGAATAAAATCAGGCCCAATCAACTCAACTTCACCAACTTCAAACCATCCAATTGGCGATCTACACCTTCTCCCATACAAAGCTTCATAAGGAGTCATTTGAATGCTTGTATGATAGCTATTATTATATGCAAACTCTATGAGAGGTAAGTGATCGTCCCAATTTCCTTTGGAGTCAAGCACACAAGCTCTCAACATATCCTCCAATGTCTGAATGGTGCGCTCCGCTTGGCCATCCATCTGGGGATGAAAGGTCGTACTAAGGTTCACCTTAGAACCCAGTCCCTTCCGAAAGGATCTCCATAATTGGGAAGTGAATTGAGCTCCTCTATCTAAAATGATAGACAAGGGGACCCCATGTAATCTGACGATCTCCTAAATATATAATTTTGCATAATCTTCTGCGATATCAGTAGTCTTAACTGCCAAGAAGTGAGTTGATTTCGTCATTCTATCCACAATCACCCAAATTAAATCATGTTGCTTTTGGGACCTCTGCAAACTGTGATAAAGTCCATATTAATCATCTCCCACTTCCATTTCTGGATTTCTATATTTTGAGCCAAACCACATGGTTTTTGATGCTCAACTTTCACCTGTTGGCAATTCAGGCACTTGGAAACAAACTCTGCAATATCTCTCTTCATCCCACTCCACCAATAAACTTCCTTCAAGTCATAATACATTTTTGTAGAGCCCGGATGAATAGAGTATCTGGAACTATGCACTTCGGCCATAATTCTCTCTCGAACATCATCGACATCAGGTACACACAATCTATTTTGGTACCTTAACACACCATCTCCCCCTTTGGTAAAAACCATCACCTCTTGTTTGTGGACCACTTCCTTCAATTGGAGAAGGACAGGATCCTGATCTTGTTTCTCGTTTACCTCTGCCACAAGTGAGGATGCAGTCCCATCCTGAACATTGACTCCACCTTCATTGTTCTCTTCAAGACGAACTCCCAATCGGACTAATCTGTGCACCTCTCTAACCAATTCTTTCCTTCCCTCCTCCATATGGGCAGTGCTACCCATAGACAACCTGCTAAGAGCATCAGCAACAACATTAGCTTTACCTGGATGGTAGAGGATGCTCATATCGTAGTCTTTGAGTAGTTCGAGCCATCTTCTTTGCCTCAAGTAGAGTTCCTTCTGGCTGAAGACGTATTGTAAACTCTTGTGATCGGTGAACACATCAACATGCACTCCATACAAGTAGTGGCGCCAAATTTTAAGGGCAAATACCACAGCTACCAGTTCAAGGTCATGAGTCGGGTAATTCCTCTCGTGAACCTTAAGCTATCTTAAAGCATAGGCTATCACCTTTCCCTTCTGCATTAGCACACAGCCCAAACCGATCCTAGATGCATCACAGTAGATCATAAAGCCCTCTGTTCCATTTGGCAAAGTTAGAACAGGAGCAGTGGTTACCTAGGTCTTCAATTTCTGAAAACTCTCCTCACAAGCATCGGACCATTGGAACTTAGCCTTCTTTTGGGTCAGCTTGGTCAATGGTGATGATATGGATGAGAATCCCTCTATAAACCTTCGATAATAGCCAGCCAAAACCAAGAAGCTTCTTATCTCTGTCGGGGATGTGGGTCTGGGCTAATTTTTCACTGCCTCAATCTTCTGAGCATCAACCTGAATACCTTCTCCAGATACAATGTGGCCTAGAAAAGCCACTGATGCAAGACAAAATTCACATTTGGAGAACTTTGCATACAATACCTGGTCCTTCAGAGTTGGCAAGACGACTCTAAGATGATGGGCGTGCTCCTCCTCATTCTTGGAGTAAACCAAGATATCATCTATGAATACAATCACAAACATATCAAGGTACGGTTTAAATACTCGGTTCATGAGATCCATAAAAGCTGCGGGGGCATTAGTCAACCCGAAGGATATCACCAAGAACTCAAAGTGGCCGTAGCGGGTCTAAAAAGCTGTCTTTGGGATATCACACTCCCTCACCTTCAACTGATGGTAGCCTGATCTTAGGTCTATCTTTGAGAAATAAGTGGCACCCTGAAGTTGGTCAAATAAGTCGTCTATTCTAGGGAAAGGGTATTTGTTCTTTATGGTGACCTTGTTCAACTGCCTGTAGTCAATACACATTCTAAGGGGCCCATCTTTCTTTCTCACAAATAGGACCGGAGCGCCCCATAGTGAGACACTCGACCTAATAAATCTCTTATCTAACAAGACTTTCAACTGTTCTTTCAACTCTTTCAACTCAGCCGGAGCCATTCTATATGGAGGGATTGAGATAGCTAAGTATCAGGAAGGACATCAATCCCAAAGTTGATCTCCCTATTAGGAGGGACTCCAAGCAGATCTTCAGGAAAGACGTTAGGAAACTCATTGACAATCGGAACCCACTCAAGGGATAGAGACTCAATATTGTCATCTTTCAGTCGGACAAGGTGATAAATGCACCCTTTTGAGATTAGCTTCCTGGCCCTAAGGTAGGAAATAAACTTACCCTTAGGCACGACAGGACTCCCCTTCCACTCTATGACAGCCTCGTTCGGGAATTTGAACTTAACAATCTGAGTTCTACAATCGATAGAAGCATAACAGACATAAAGCCAGTACATGCCAAGGATCACATCAAAATCAACCATATCTAACTCAAATAAGTCAGTCAAGGTATCCCTGTGATGAATTGACATAGTGCAATCTCTATAGACTCTCTCAACTAAGACAGACTCACCGACAGGAGTAGCTACACTGAAAGGCTCAAGAAGGCATTCAGGAATTTTATTGAATTTACTAGCCATGTAAGGAGTCACAAAAGATAGCGTGGAAACCAGATCCATCAAAATATAACAGTGAAGAGAAGAGACTCGAATCATACCCATCACAACGTTTGGAGAGTTCTCTTGATCTTGACGACTACCCATGGCATATAGATGGTTTGTACCTTCACTTGTACTTGAAGTAGTGCCCCTTTGATTACCTCTAGCTGGTGGTGCGGTGGTAGAATAGTGGGCTCTGTTCCCCCATGCTGGATATTCCTTCTAAAAATGGTCTATTTGGCCGCATTTATATCAACCAACCCTTCCCGCTCTGCACTCTCCCAAGTGGAGCTTATCACACTTGATGCATGGTAGCTTCCCTTGCGAGCCTTGACCCACGCTAGCCTGGGATTGAGAACCCTAGGGTCTGAAATTC
This sequence comes from Solanum dulcamara, assembly GCF_947179165.1. Lineage (NCBI taxonomy): Eukaryota > Viridiplantae > Streptophyta > Magnoliopsida > Solanales > Solanaceae > Solanum > Solanum dulcamara. Next base: position 54,219,207 of record NC_077244.1, on the reverse strand, counting down.
TGGCGACTCTGTCCCTGCCGATCATACCTGTTCTGTGGCATAGGTGCACTGGCGGTAGATGAGGCATAGTTGGAAGGCCTCTTCTGGAAGAAGGACCTGTTGCCTTTATTTTGCCTCTGTTCATTCTCCTATCCAACTGATCTTGCCTTCTTGCTCAGATTCCCCTCTCTGTCTTTTCTCTTCTCATCCTCCACTTGTTGAGCGTACACCATTAATCTTGAAATATCCATATCGGAGATTAACAATGCTGCTTTGCACTCCTTCTTCACATGTCTTCCCAAACCGGAGACAAATTTCCTTATCTTCGACCTCACATCTAGGATCATCTCTGGAGCATATCTGGACAGCTGAATGAACTTTAGACTATACTCCTTAACAATCATTCCTTCTTGTTTCAGATTCACAAACTCCTCCACCTTTGCTTCCCTCAATTCTCGGGGAAAGAAGTGGTCAAGAAAGGCTCCCTCAAATTCATCCCACATAGCAGGTTCAGCATCCTCACCTCTACCTTATTCTCATTGGTTATACTAGACTTTTGCCACATCCTTGAGCTGGTAGGACACCAACTTAACCCCCTCAATCTCCGTAGCATGCATAGTTTTCAAGATTTTCCACATCTCATCAATAAAATTTTGGGGGTCTTCATTAACCTTAGACCCCATAAATGTCGGCGGATTCATCCTCAGAAAGTCTTGAATTCTGGCGGTGGCAGACGTCTCTTGGGAACTAGAGGTAAGAGTTGGCGAACTCTGGCTACCATTTCGGGCAGCCACTAGTTGAGTGAGCATGGCAATCGTTCCTCTAAAGTATGCTTCCGAAGTTGGTGCAGGTGGAGTAGTAGGCATTTGAGGTACCTAAGCATATCTTGCGGGTCGTCCTCTAGCCCTCGATGAGCGTACCTCTGATTGGGGCATCTCCGCATTATCAGCATTCCTCTGGCTATCGCTTGAATTAGAAAGGAGTTTTATAGAGTTTAACTCTATCGCACGAGTTCAGAGTATGAAAGAAGTGAAATAATTTCTAATGTCTTATAGCCTCCTGATTATAAGTGTGGTGCACAACACACCCATAAGCAAGACTCTACTAGACACGACATCATAGACTCCCTAGGACTCTTGAACTCTAGGCTCTGATACCATGTTTGTCACACCCCGGGAGGGTACCCTAGGCGTGGCCAACATTCAAAAGCCATTTCTGGCCTCCAAGTGAACCACCTGGTCCAGTCACACATTCATTCAAACCCATTTTCTCAATGAAAGACTCAATCAATGAAACATTATTCATAATTTAGGGCCAAAGGCCAATTAACTATCAAATCAACCAACAGATTTAATAGAACTACTCAAAAGAACAGTCCAACATTCCCACACTCTAGTCTATGAAGCCTCTATCAACAATTTGGGGAGGTGCCAATAATAAGTCCATGGCTACCAACAATCAAAATAAGAGAACCAACACAAAACTATATAGGAAACTCAACATCCTCCGGAAACTAGGAGGACTCACCAACTAGCTGGAAGTGTGCGGATCTTCAATGGTGTGCCGGTTGATGATCTCTAGTACCTGTCTCTACATCATAAAACAATGCAGGCCAAATGGCATCAGTACATGAAATGTACGAGTATGTAAAATGGCCAAATAAAACAACATCAAGGAAGAATCAAATCAACTCGGAATCTCAACTGAAGAGAAATAACAACTCAATCAAGTGTCCTAAGTCTAAATAAGAATATGGTTTAGACGGGACCAATTTCATACCAGTCAACTCAATCCGACTCAGAGTACTAACAAGACCTATATGAGAGTTTCTTTTACTCGACAACCATCACTTATGAGCCAGTGAAAGTACAATAAACCGACATTGTTGCCGCGTCCATTCATACCTTGCCAAGGTATGAACGAATCAACCAATTATGGATCCAATCCAACCAAGTCCTATAATGTCAGGACAATAAATTTGGGGAAGCATCCGACTTTAATGGTTCAATCCCCTCTTGCGTTTGGCGACGTAGTTATTAAGTTCGAGTATGGACTATACTCTTACCCAATTCGATGCTCGATACTCCTCCCAAGGTTCAATGCTCATAAAACTCTATCCAATTAACTCAAGCAAATCATATCGATAAGTCCCATTTACAACCTTGTCAACTCATTAACTCTATCACAATCAAACCTCTCCCAATCATACTATCCGATCAATCTCAATCATATCTTTCGAAAGTAGATTAAATATGAATTTATAACAACATGTAAACTTATCCAATCGTTCCTCTATTCATTTAACAAATCTTTTGGGACTCAACACAACCCCAAGGTTTAACTCAACAAATTCAAGAATAAGCAACACATTTAAGAAAATAGACATTTCTTTATCATAATTAACATAGTTAAGAAATTAACAATATAAGTTCGACACCTCATCTCAATAAACTCATAACAACATGAATTACATCACTTTCTTGACCCCACAACATCATCAAAATGGAAAATTAGGGGAATAGATAAAAAGGACCCATTTGGACCTACCTCTATCACTAAGATTCATTCTCATGGACTATAAATCAAAAGAAGATGTAGGGCACATGGGTGGACTCAACTCATGTTTTGAATAGCCTTACATACCTTAGTGAAGACTTGAAGAAAACCTTGATGTTGGGTCTTCAATGGAAAGTTTGAAGTCTTGAAGCTCTTGGAACAACTCCTTCTTAGAAATGGAGAAGAAGAAGAAGAAGAAAGACGGATTTCTATGGCTTTTTAGAGAGAGAGTGAGGGATTGAAAATGGTCCCAATATGTGCTAAGGCTGATACATATATAATTTGGGACAATTCCCAATTTGCCCTTTCTCTAAAATTCTAAAAAACAGGCTGAAAATGCTCCTGGCACGATAGTGGCGCGTCGCGTCATTGCAGTGCCAGGTTGATTAGGCCTAAAACCTGCATATCTGTTAGTAGCGCGTTGCGCCAAGGACAAAACTACTGAGGCATGTTCTTGGCGCGATAGTGGCGCATCGCGCCCTTACAGTGCCAAGCCCAAGTTTTCTGGGTTTTGGGAAAATAGGCTTGAAAACCCTGCACACCTCGTAGTGGTGCACCGCACCAGGGTACAAACTACTGAGGCTTCTTCCTGGCGCGATAGTGGCGCATTGCTCCACTGCAGCGCCAAGCCCAGATTTCCAACAGTTTCACCCCAGGCCTGAAATTCCTACTGTGCTAGTTCATCTTAGGATCGTCGTATCTTTTGACTCTGAACTCCAAAAATTACATTCTTGGTGGCATTGGAAAGAAGACTCGATGACCTTTAATTTGATAGGTCGTGAGCCACCCAGATTGTCGTCTTTCAAAATATAGGGTCGTTAGAAGTCGACCCCTTAAAACAATTCATCCTAAAACTTAGCCACGATGAACCTTTTGGACTTAGCTTAGTCCTAGGGGTCCTTTGTGACCCCACATCACCTCCAACACTCTTCAATTACTCAGAGACTCATCTTAACTCATGCATATACTTCACAATAATTGAGTTCGACCCTACACGAATACAGAAAGGGCCTAAATATTAGGGAAATATTTTGGGGGGTGTTACACAAATGTACAAGAATTGCTTAGTTGCTGCACTATGTTGTGTTTTCTCTTCGCAGTTGACATAATATAGTTTGTTATATTGAAAAAACTAACTCCACTTATCTTTATCCTCTTATCTCGTGTGTAGGTTACGCTAGCGTGCACAACCGGATTTATCTATGGATGGAAGAATCGGTAAGGCATGTGGAAGCCTAGAAAGAATCCTATAATCACTTTTGGATGTCTGGAGAGCTCCCGAATTCAAGAAAAAAGTCTACTGGAGAGGTGAAGGAACAATTAAATGGTCGCAAAACTACTCAGATGTCAAAAGGGAATGCTGAAGATAACAGAGCTATTGGATCACCATGGGTTGGATTATCACAAGGAAAAGCAATGGTATGGCTCTAACTTATATTTCGCCTGAATTGATAGAGGGTAATATATATAGTGGTTATGCTAGATAAATCAGAGATGGATATATTTATATATATTTCAGTGAAGAGCCTTTTGGCTGTTCATTTATAAAAAGCTAAAAGTTTGGGTCATATTAGGTCAGGTGAAAAGTCTTTTATTTGAGTGGGAGTTTTTTTAGAACAACTTTTGTATCAAAATTTGAAACTTTCTAGTGAAAGTTGACTGCTTTTATGTTTAGAAACTATAAGTCTATGACCTTATGTGCAATTAACCGAGATTTAGACGCAATATCATGTTTGGAGCCTTCTTAGGAATTTTGAGAAAACTCACATTTATTGATTTGGTATAATATATCGAATGTGATGTTTTTTACTCGAGAGATATCACACCGTACTTGTTGACAAATTTTGAAGATAAGCCTTTATAAAGAGTAGTAAATAAAGAAGAATCGAAGAAGTAATTGTCGTTTTATAAAGGTGACTTAAATTTAAAATTGTAAATGAATTGATACCATTTAACATTGAAAGAAATGATACAATCTTGGATCTAGGGGGAGCAACATCCTTTTCTCCGTTGTCGTTTTTGTTTTCTCTCTCTTTTCTCTTACAACCAGCATTCATTTTGTTTGTTTTGATACTTGAATCTTCTTTTGCCGAATGATTCATATTTGGATCTTCTTTAGTCGGAGGATTCCATTTAAATTCAGCTTCAACTGGTGAGAGCATGTTAATACACTATGGAATACAAGGAAAATGGATGAGATAATCAAAATAAGTTCAACAATTCTTTTATTTGTCAAATATAGAAAGAACAAACTACTACTGAACAATACTAGAAACTTGTTGAAAATACTTAATTTATAGTGGACGATAGACATAAGGTTTATACGGATTACCTTATAGATGTTATTGATGGAATGAAATTTTATACTTCTTGGTCTTCCTTGCGTGATGCGATAATTTCCATCTTTTTCATCTTTTGTCCAAAGTTTCTAGCCATAATTAATAATATTGTCGTTTAAAATACAATCAAAATTATTTAAAATACAATTAGAATTATTCGGGAGACTTTGTCACATATAACTTTGTTGAGCTCAGGCTCACCTGAAAATTATATGTAACCAAATGTGATGGCATGATACATGTGAAACAAATTATAAGTTCAAAAAGTGGGACTGAAGCTTCAATCAAATGATTGCATTTTAGGTTATTACTATGTTAGATTGTAGTTTTGATGATTTGATAAACTGAGATCTGGTATGGGACTTGATCCTATTTTAGAATCAAATTGTTGTGTGCAAATGAAAGTGACAGCCGACAAATAGTACACTACTATAACCGTTTTGTGGGCGCTCGGACTATGTCAGTATGGCAGGTCTCCCGGCCAATAGAATCGCTCCAAGAGGACATAATCATTATATATTATGTCTCACTTGTATTGGCACAAATGAGCTTTCAAGAATTCATCTCTCATACAACCAAGAAGGCAAGGACACGTTCACTCTCAAGAAACAAAAACGAAGGAACAACAATGGAGCTCAAGATTTTCATTGTGTATTGTTTCTAAGTTCTATTTCTCTGCTCAGTTCTTATGAACCAGGTCCTAATCTATAAAGGAGCCTAGTATTTGTTTGAATTTGTTTGTTGCTCATTCAGAGATCCGTAGCTAGAGTTAGCTTGGATGAGTTTTGTTGAAGTTTATATCAGCTAGAGTTAGTTGGTGTAGTGGGCAGCAAAGGTGCTGCTTAGTGATTAAAGATTTCAGGTGTCTTAGTAAGGGGGAAGGGATGAAGAGTTTAATCCTTAGGATTGAAAGAGGCTGTAATCATTCTTTGCTCCTTGTTTGATAATGAAATCTGGGTAAAATCCTGTGAGACAGGTTGTGGTTTTTCCTCCCTTGAGCAAGGGGGTTTCCACGTAAAACACTTGTGTTTTTAGTTTTTTGTTCTTTACTTTTCATGCTGTGGTAAGGGACCATGTCAATAATTTATTAGTAGAAGCATACATTCCATCAATTGGTATTAGAGAAGCACTCTCTATCAGGTTAACACCTAGAGAGGATCTTGTCATAATGGCTGCTCCTACTAATCTGGAAGAAGGACAATCAACAATTCGATCTCCTCATTTTAATGGTCAGTTCTATGGTTGGAGGAAGACTAGAATGCATGATTATATCATAGCTGAAGATAGTGAACTGTGGGACATTGTGTTAAATGGACCACATGTTTCTATGAATGAAGTGAAAGAAGGTGAGATTACTAGACTTATTCCCAAGGTAAGAAGGGAATACAATGAAGCTGAAAGAAAGAAAGTGGAGAAGAACTATAAAGCAAAGAAGATGCTTGTTTGTGGTATAGGATCAGATGAATACAACAGGATTTCTGCTTGTGAATCAGTAAAAGAAATCAGGGATTGTTTGAGGAAGGCTCGTGAAGGTACTATTCAAGTAAAAGTCAAAAGTGGACATACTAACCACTTAATATGACATTTTCACTATGAAGGAATGTGAGTCTATCCATGAGATGCATACCAGGCTTTCTTCTATTACAAATGAACTAAGGTGTTTGGGAGAACCTATTCACCCTAGTAAGCAGGTTAGAAAGATGCTGAGGGTACTTCCCAAACCTTGGAAAAGCAAGGTTGATGTCATTACTGAAGCAAAGGATTTGAAAACCCTCACCATGGATGAGTTGATTGGTAATCTTCAAACCCACATGCTCAACAAGCAACAAGATTCGTCTAAGAAGTAAACAAAGAAAGATAAATCTCTAGCATTCAAGGTTGTTCCCAGTGATGACACTGAGGAAGATGAAGACATGGCATATCTGACTAATAGGTTCAAGAAGACAGTGAGAAAGCAAGGAAGATTCATGAAGTAATGGAACTCAAGTAGGTCAGCTATTGTTACTGATATATGTCGCAAGTGTGGCAACATAGGACATTTTATCAGAAATTGTCCCATGCACAAATTGGAATACAAAAACTATGCGAAGTCTGGAGGTGACAAGGATAAGAAGAGGAACCAGGTCCTGGAAAAATCCAAAAGAAGAGCTGCAGTAGATCAGATAGTGAAGAAGGCCCTAGCTGTTTGGGGAAACTCCTTGAGTGAATCAAAGGAATCTGAACATCGTGAAGATGTTTCCATGTTGGCTATCAAATATTATGAAGATGCATTCAATTCATTGTTTGCATTCATGGCAAAGTTAGATGATGAAGATGTAACTCTTGATGACTTTAAACAAAACTTGAATACTTATTCTTTTAGAAAATTGCGAGGTTTGGTTGCAGTGTTGATTGAGTCCCTTAATGAGTTAACTACTGAGAGGCATCTTTTGAGCAGTAACCTTGACATCTTTCAAGATGAAAAGGTTGCCCTAGTTGCTCAAATGTCCGAAATGGAAAGAAAAATGACTTTTCTAAAATCTAAAATTTTTGAATTGTCAAGGAAACTAAAGAATGAATTCAATTGTTTCTCTAAAGGAAAAGGTGAAGCTAATAGATTACAGCTTGATCTTGAAAGCAAGCTAAAATCTACTGAATTGAAGTTGAATTTGGCTTTAGAAAGAAATTGCCAATTGGAGAGGGACCTGGTTCGTGTTAAGGAAGAATTGAGTAAGTCCTTTAAATTGACAACCTCTTCCACAATATTGGAAAATTTAACTCGTCAAGGACACAATGGTGGAAAGGGTCTAGGTTATATGAAGATAGACCCTCCATATAATCCACATAGTAAATATTTCACTATTTCAGACAATTTTCTATGTACTCATTGTGGTAGAAATGGATATCTCAAAAGGGATTGTCCGGCCTTGAAAAGAGTTGAAGAAAGTTATTCAAAGTATTATGAACAGATGAAGAAGTTAAAAATTGAACCTGATCCTAGGTCAAAGACTAAGAAAATTAGTCTACCATACTGAACAAGAAACACACTTGTCACTCCTTTATCTACTTACTCGGAACTCAAATTCAAATGGGTTCCTAAGCGTAACAAGTGATCTGTGTGCAGGTGAGTAAATAAAGTAGCAGCCAGTGCTGGTACATGGATAGTGGCTGCTCAAAGCACATGACTGGAAATGTTGAAAGTTTCCTCTCACTCAAGGCATTTCAAGGTGGTGGTGTCTCATTTAGTAATGACAAAAAGGGATATATTCTTAGAATTGGAAAAATTAGAAAGACTCTTAATAACTCAATTGAAAATGTTTATTATGTGAATGGGCTGAAATACAGTTTATTAAGTGTATCACACCTTTTTATTTTTCATTTTTTTCCATTTTATGTGACAAGGGAAATGAAGTCAGATTTCTCTTTGAAGATTGTATTGTTACAAATTTAACCTCGAAGGAAGTGATTCTAATTGCTAAAAGAGTCAAAAATATGTATTTGGCTGATTTGAGCACTATACAAGGAGAGGATCTCACATGTCTCAGTGCTCAAAGTGAAAATGCAGAGCTATGGCACAAGAGACTTGGCCATGTCAGCACCTCATTGCTCAACAAGCTTATATCTAGGGACCTGGTTTGGGGGTTGCCAAAGATGAAGTTCATGGATAACAAGATATGTGAAGCTTGTGTTAAGGGTAAACAAACCAGATCCAAGCAAGTTGGCACAACAAGACCTTTGGAATTGATTAACATAGATCTATGTGGACTAGTTAAAATTCAAAGGGAGGTGGAAAGAATTACATCTGGTAGTTGTAGATGATTTTTCAAGATTCACTTGGACCATGTTCTTGAGAGCTAAGGATGAAATATATGATGTACCCATGATCTTTGCCAAAATAATACAAACAAAGTTGAACAATAAGATTATTGGGATCAAGTAAGACCATGGTACTGAATTTGAAAATGCCAAGATAGACAATTTTTGTGCTGAAAATGGGATGTATCATAATTTCTCAGCTCCTAGAACTCTTCAACAAAATGGTGTGATAGAAAGAAAGAGCAGAACCCTAGTAGATATTGCTAGAACCATGTTGATTGACTCTGGTCTTCCAAAAAACTTCTGGGCAGAAGAAGTGTATACTGCTTGTTATATGACCAACAAATGTTTGATAAGGTCCATTCTCAATAAAACACCATATGAGTTACTGAGTAATAGAAAGCCTAAAGTGAATTATTTAAGGGCTTTTGGATGTAAGTGTTTTGTTCTCAACAATGGTAAAAATGATCTTGGTAAGTTCAATCCAAGAAATGATGAAGGTGTGTTCATTGGGTACCCTACTTTAAGCAAAGCATATAGAATTTTCAACAAGATAACACAATGTGTTGAAGAGAGTCTTCATGTAATCTTTGATGAATCTGGTGAGCTGAAAAGATAAAAAAATCAAGATGAAGATGAGGTGGATGAGCTACTCTGTTTTTAGAAAGATGAAATCAATGATGAAGTAGATGATGATAATCAATATCAAGATAATGATCATCTTGATTTTCCTACAGATACATGTACTCCTGATGAAGGACCTGGTTCGATTGATAGCCCAGAACAGAGTAATGAAACTCAGCCGAAAATACTGATGATGGTGACATAAATGTAGAATCAGAGAAAAGTCATCATTGAGTAAGAAGATCAACACGGAAACATCAATCCTCGCATCCAATTGATAATGTTATTTCTCCTTTAGATTCAAGTGTTCAAATCAGATCTAAAGTACGAAATATGGTGGCATTCTTAGCATTCATCTCCTCCATTGCACCTAAAAATGTGAAAGAAGCTATCACGCCTCGGGGGGTACCCTAGACGTGACCGGCACTCGAAAGCCATTTCTGACCTTCAATCAAACCACCTGATTCAATCACACTATCATTCAATCACATTCACTTAAAGGAGGGTTCAATCATAACATACTATTCATAATATGGGGGCCGAATGCCAAACATTATCAACTCAACAAAACAAGTATAATAGGACTCCTCAAGGTAACAGTCCAACCTCCTCACACTCTAGTCTATGTAGCCTTTATCAAAGTCTAGGAGGTGCCAATGACAAGCCCATGGCTACCATCAACCAAAATAAGGAGACAAAATGAAACTATACAGGGAGCTCAAGATCCTCCGGAAACTAGGAGGACTCACCAAGTAGCTGGAAGTGTATGCATAATTAACAGTGCGCCAATTGATGATCTCTGGTACCTGTCTCTGCATCATGAAATGATGCAAGCCAAATGGAATCAGTACGTGGAATGTACGAATAAGTAAAATGGCCGGATGAAACAAACATCAAGAAAACATCAATATCAACTCAGGATCTCAACTCATATATATATATATAAGAACTCACTCAAGTATCCTAAGTCTAACAAGAAATGGTTCAGACGAGACCAATCACAAGCCACTCAACTCAACTGACTCGGAGTACTATCAAGACCTAAATGGGAGTTTCTCTTATCCGACAACCATCACCTATGAGCCAGTGATAGTACAACAATCAGAAGTTGTTACCACTTCCGTCCATACCTTGCCAGGGCATGAATGCCTCACTAATCATGGATACCATCGATTAGTCAAGTCCTATCATTTCAGGACAATAAAAAAATGGGAAACATTCGACTTTAACGGTTCGATCCCACGGGAAGTATACGATTTTAACGGTTCCATTCTTACCTACGTTGACGGCGTAGTTTCTGGGGTTTGAGTATGGACTATACTCTTACCCGCTTCGGTGCTCGATACTCCTCCCATGACTCCATGCTCATAAGACTCCCTCCAATCATCTCAAACAAGCCCTCACGGCTAGTTTCATATGGGACATTGCCAACTCATCAACTCTATTCTCATTTCAACTCAATTAAGTCATAATGGCAAATCCCATTTAGGACCTCGTCCACTCGTCAATTCTATCCTCCAATCAACTCAATCAAGCCTCATTTAGATAAGCATTTATAACGTCTCACAAACATAACAAACCATTCCTCTCCTCATTTAACACCTCTTTAGGACTCAACACAACTCTAAGAATTTTAAACCGACAACTCAAGAGGAATAACACATTTAAGGAAATTGACACATTCAACATAATCACATGGTTAAAGGGATCAACAAAGCATATTAACAAGTCATCTCCATCAACTCATACTAACATGAAGGTTTTAGGAACTTCTTAGCTCAACAACATCAACACCAATAAACTCAAATTAATAGGAGACCAAAACTCATTCAAACATAAACCATACAAAGAAACTCCATTTTCATGGGCATCTAACCTCAAAGCAAGAGTAGGGCACATGGGTGGACTCAACCCATGTTTTGAATAGCCTTACATACCTTAAAATAGATTTTTGAAGGAACCTTGTTGTTGGGTCTTCAATGGAAACTTGAAGTCTTGAAGCTCTTGGAACAATTCCTTGTTGGAAATGGAGAGGAAGAAGAAAAAGATGAAGAGAGAATTTTCTAGGGCTTTTAGAGAGAGGGTGGGGCTGAAAATATGTTCCCAAATGCTCAAGGATGATACATATATAATTTGGGACAATTCCCAAATTGCCCCTTCTCAAAAGTTTTGAAAAATAGGCTAAAACACTCCTGGCGCGATAGTGGCGCGTCGTGCCCTTGCAGCGCCAGGTCGATTATGCCTAAAACCTGCACATCGGTTAGTGGCGCGCCGCGCAAAGGAACAAACTACTGAGACACATTCTTGGCGCAATAGTGGCGCGTCGCGCCCTTACAGTGCCAAGGCCAAATCTTTCTGGGTTCTGGAAATTGGCTTGAAAACCCTGCACACCTCGTAGTGGCGCATCGCGCCAGGGGCCAAACTACTGAGGCGTGTTCCTGGCGCGATAGTGGCGCATCGCGCCACTGCGGCGCCAAGCCCAGTTTTCCAGCAATTGCAACCCAGGCCTGGAAATCCCTGCCGTGCTAGTTCGTCTTAGGATCGTCATATCTTTCGAACCATGAATAGCTTGCTGCTAAAATTCTAAAATTCCCTCTTGGTCATTAATAAATTACATGCCATGAATAGCTTGCTGCTTCTACTACTACGGACACCACTAATCCTAAACTCTTTGGGAAGAAAGAGAACTCTCTATTATGTACAAACTTTCTACCCTAATCCTCAATCTCCACGCCCTCTTATCTTAGGTCATGTCGTAAGTAAGCTTGAGTTGTGCAATGTCCTATCTAATAACCTATCCTCGGTACTTTTTCGGCCTTCTTCTACCTCTCATCGCACCCACTATATCCAACCTCTTGCACCTGCTTACTGGAACATCTATGCATGTCCTCTTAATTTAAAAAGTTACTTAATGATAAGACAAAAAATTCAAAAAAATAATTAACTCTCTCTCTATTTCTTAAACTGGACTAGGAAAATAATAATCAACACAAGTCAAGTGTAAGATGTAGAATTAATTGATTAATTACGTACCATGAGTAGTTTTTTGTTTTGGTTTGTCAGGTAATATCTTCTTGGAAGAGCCTTCATGGTCCTTTCCAGATTTGACTTCCCCGTGTTCTTCAAATTTCTTGTTCTTCTTGGCATCCTCTTTGTTTCTCTTTTGTGATTCGAGCATATTGAACATATGCAGTGGAATCAAATACAAAAGGCAAGATAAACCAATTGTTTAAATTCCCAAGGAGTCCAAAGTTGGAAAACAAATAAAATTATAGAAATCAGAAAAAGAAAATACTTAGGCTTATATACACATATCCCGTTGAGGATACATACAACATATCCCAATCATCACTGGATATATTGTATCTCATAAATTGAAAATGACCAAAAACCAGCGATGGATATCACATATAGTTTTGAGAGCAAAAATAGAGCTTTGAGATTCGAGAGAAAAATAGAGGGATGAATATAAGGGAGGGGGACAAGTTTTTCATCAAATACATGGCAATACACAGTCTTTAACACCAAAATTTGAATGTAGTCATGAACCAGTCCCAACACCAGCATAACCTAGTTGTAGCTCAAACTTCTTTCCACTATCCTCCACCATAAAACCGTCCCATCTTTTCTATAGATTTTATTTAACGACATTCACTGTAAATCCAACTTCTTTCCACTATTTAAAATGTGCGTTGCTGGAGGACGAAGATTTCTCGGAGCAAGGGAGAGGAAGCACGATGCCGTTGGTGTGTTAGTTCGTTGGAAATCAGAAGTCAAGGACTCAGGTTAATTTTTACGAATTTGCTATAAAACCTAATGTGTGGCTATTTTTGGTAATTCTTTGAAACTGTCATTATAAAGGATAATTAGAAGGTTAAAGTTAGCTAAGCCAAGTATTTTTTTTCATATATATGAATTACAAATCAAAAAAGGGGAATTTTTGAATGCCAATCATCATTATGCGTTGCTGATATCAGACTTTAGTTTGATCTAACATGTATTCATACAAAATTGTGAATAAAGACATAAAACATGAATATATACTTTTAGCTGTCAACAAAATCTAAAATTGAATTTAGAAAAAATCATTTTTTACCACATAGAGAAGAGACAAACATTTGTTAATCCATATACGTTTTTTGTACCGTTTGTGTTAGATGTGAACACTTGCAATGAATTATTGTATTTCAATGAGCGAATTATTGTATTTCAATGAGAGTGTTTATACATACTAGTTTAGCGTACGTGCTTTGCACGTGTGTACCACGTCAATTAATAACATTATATATATGAAGAATGTAAAAAGTAGTAATTGACGTTAAAATAATATTGTTATTTCATTTGAAGGATTCTTTAATTCCTAACGTCAACTTTTTAATTTTTATTAAGAGACTACTTAAGATAAAAAAAAAGTGCTTCAATGTTTACATTTGTTTTTCTTATTGTATATTTTATGACTTCTTTTTTAGTGTACACAAGGAAAAAGAAAATCTACTAACATTATTTCTCCATATATTTTCCTCTAACCATATATATATATTAGGACTTCTTAATTTTTCAAGATATAATCAATATTATAAAGCTAAATTAAATAGTAATTTAATATAGCATAGATTTTACATGTTACCAGTAACCTACCCAAAGTTCCTAAACCTTATCATGTTAGAACATATTATAATTAATTTAGGATTTATATTCTATGCAATATTCAATATAATTAAAGTAAAATTATAATAATTAGAGGAAAAGGGTGAAAAGAAGATTTTGCCTAAACTAGAGTTTTTTAATGAAGGGTAAAAAATTCAATCAACATTATTAAGACCTTTGTGCTTTTAATATAATATAGATTAATACACAACAACAATAGCAACATACCAGTGTAATCCCATAAGTAGGGTTTAAAAAACGTAAAGATGTATGTGGATTTTACTTCTACTTTCCGGGATACAGATGTTATTTTTGGCAGACCATTAGCTCAAAAGAGAAGTTCTCGAAATAGGAATGCAAAAAGGAAAAGGAAAAAATATATAGGAAAAAATCAAGCATTTGTTAATGTTACTAATCTTACAAAATTTATTAGAAATAGTCTATAAACTTAGAATCAGGACAATTGCTAAATTGAACTATCAATATATAGATGAAACAATGGCAAAAAGTTGGGAAATAAAATAAGATTTTGATTGAATCAAACTCATCATCATAAATCAGAGTTCTTCCGTGTAAGAAAATAAAAAGAAAAATTGGATTGAACAAAACGATGAAGCAAATCAGTATCGTTTCAATCGCGTTTATATGTTTCCTCTTGACTGTTGATTTATTCTATTAAAAACTCGCAAAAAGTTGGGAAATAAAACAAGATTTTGATTGAATCAAACTCACCATCATAAATCAGAGTTCTTCCGTGTAAGAAAATAAAAAGCAAAATTGGATTGAACAAAACGATGAAGCAAATCAGTATCGTTTCAATCGCGTTTATATGTTTCCTCTTGGCTGTTGATTTATTCTATTAAAAACTTGAATTGAGTGAAGTAGCAAAATAGCATCGCCTATAACATATATTGGTTCACATGTCTCCTCTTGGCCGCTTAGATATTTTCTTGAAAGCTTGAAGTTAAAATAATGAAGTAAATTAGTCAAGTGTCTCGCGTTTTATATGTGGACTCTTGGTTGTTGAGTTGTTTCTTGAAATCTAATTAGGAAATTTATTTAAAATAGGCATAATACATAAGTGTGCCTTTTAACATGACCTCAATTGATATTTATGCCCTCTAAAATAAGTAGACACTTAAACTTGTATAAAATTGAACAAATAGACATATTCATCCTATGTGGCGTCTTACATGTATTATTGCACGTAGGACGTTTGTATCTACTTGTTCAATTTTATACAAGTTTAAGTGCCTACTTGTGCACACTCAAAGTTAAAGGACATAAATATCAATTGAGACCAAGTTAAAAGGCACACTTATGCAGTATGCCTATTTAAAATAAATTTCCCAATTAGATTTCAAGAAACAACCGAGCAACCAAGTGCACATATAAAACGCGAGATACTGCACTGATTTACTTCTTCATTTTAACTTCAAGCTTTCATGAAAATATCTAAGTGGCCAAGAGGAGACATTTGAAACAATATAGGTGATAGGCATTTTGCTACTTCACTCAATTCGAGTTTTTAATAGAATAGATCAACAACCAAAAGGAAACATATGAACGCGATTGAAACAGTACTGATTTGCTTCTTCGTTTTATCAATCCAATTTTGCTTTTTCTCTCTTACACGGAAGGACACTGATGGAATGATGGTGAGTTTCATTCAATCAAAATCTTGTTTTGTTTACCCACTTTTTGCCCTTGTTTCATCTATAAATTGATAGTTCAATTTAGAAAGTGTCCTGGTTTTAAATTTATAGACCATTTATAATAAATTTTGGAAGATTAGTAACAAGATTAACAAATGCTTGATTTTTTCCAATATATTTCTCCTTTTCGCAACCTTGTTTTGAGAACTTCTCTTTTTGAGCTGAGGTTCTACCAAAAATAACATCTCTATCCTAGAAAGTAGGAGTAAAATCCATATACATCTTTACGCTTTCCAAACCCTACTTATTGGATTACACTTGGTATATTGCTATTGTTGTTGTGTATTAATATGTATAATCACTCTCATTCAAATAGAATAATTCATTGCAAGTGTTCAGATATAACACAAAGGGTACAAAAAAATATATATGGATTAAAAAATTGTCTCCTTCTCTATGTGGTAAATATTCAATTCTAGATTTTGATTTGACGGCTAAAAGTATATGTCCATGTTTTATGTCTTTGTTCACAATTTTGTATGATTATATGTTAGATCTAACTAAAGTTTGATATAAGCGAAACATAACGATGATTGGAAAACAAAAATCCCCATTTTTGATCTGTAATTCATATATATGAAAAAAAAACTTGGCTTAGCCAACTTTAACCTTCTAATTATCCTTTACAATTGTTAGTAAATAAAATTCCTATCTTTTAGGTTTGTCCTAGTCTTTAGGAATATTAGTTTAACGTGGTTTATTATCTAGTATTTAGGAGAAAATATTGTGGGGTAGTTCCTAAATTTTAGCTTAAGCTTGTTGTGTTATTTCCTTATAAAAAGACTGCAGTCGCAGCTTTGTATGGTATCAGTCAAGGAAATTTCTTTTCACATTTTACTGCCTCTCTTTCTTTATTCTACTTTTGTTTCTTGAATGTGTTTTCTATCAGTGGTATAAGAGCCAAGTGAGATCCAAAAGAAAAAAAGAAAAAAAAACAGAGAGAAATATTACTAGTTTATGGCTACAGAGAGCAATTACGTTCAAGCAACTATTCCTCGTTTTGATGGTCACTATGACCATTGGAGTATGCTGATGGAGAATTTATTATGGTCAAAAGAGTATTGGCCAATTGTCGAGGAAGGAATCGGCGCTCCGGTGGAGGGCGAAGCCTTAACGAATGCTCAAAAGGTGGAGTTCGAAGCAAGAAAGTTGAAAGATTTTAAGGCAAAGAATTATCTCTTTCAGGCCATCGATCGTCCCAGCGTAGAAACTGTTCTTTGCAAAGAAACTTCTAAGGATATTGGGGATTAGATGAAGAAAAAATATCTAGGTACTGCTAGAGTGAAGCGTGCACAGCTTCAAGCCTAGAGAAGGGATTTCGAGACTTTGAAAATGAAGGAAGGAGAGTCTGTAACGTGCTAGAACAATGGAGATAAGCAACAAAATGCGATTTCATGGTGAAAAGATGACTAATGTCACAATTGTGGAAAAGATATTGCGCTCCCTGATGCCGAAGTATGACTATGTCATTTGCTCCATTGAGGAGTCAAAAGATATATATGAGTTATCTCTTGACGAATTGCAAAGTTCCTTATTGGTACATGAGTAGAAGATGAACCGCAGTTCATCTTCCGAAGAGCATTCCTTGAAGGCTTCTACTTTTATTTCTACCAATTCTAGAGGAAGGGATAGAAGAAGAAAATGAGGAGATCGAGGAAATAGAGAGGGAGGCAACCAAGATGGCAGCAGAAATTTTAGAGCCAATGATGACCATGGCAAAGGCAGAGGAAGGGATTTTGACAAATCCAAGGTAGAATGTTGTTCATTATCATTCTGAATATCATACTAGGCTGCCTAATGAGAATGAAGAAAAGACAAATTTTGCCGAGAACAAAGAAGGAGAAACCTTGTTAATGGCTGTCCAAATTGGAACAAAGCACAAGTCAGACATTTGGTACGTGGATACTGGATGCAGTAACCATATGTGTGGAAGTAAATTTTCTTTTTTATCTAAACAAAAAATTTCATTCTACTGTGACATTTGGTGACTGTTCATCTGTGGAAGTGATGGGAAAAGGTGATATCATGATTAAAACCAAGAATGGTTTTGTGGAAAAAATCTCTAATGTGTTGTATGTTCCTGACTTGAAAAGCAATTTACTGAGTGCTGGTCAGTTGCAAGAGAAAGGTTATGTCATTACGATCAAGAAGGGTGAGAGTGAAATTTATGATCCTGTGAGAGGAGCGATTGCAATAATTCAGATGAGCTCCAACAGATTGTTCCCACTAAAGATTGATGGTATTCAATCTTGTTTGATGGCTGAAGTGAAGGATTCTTCATGGTTGTGGCTTTTTCGATATGGTCACTTGAACTTTGGTGGCTTGAAGATCCTTCAGAAGAAGAATATGGTGATGGGACTTCCTGAAATTGTTGTTCCCTCCCAACTTTGTGAATAATGTGTTGTTGGCAAACAGCATCGTTCTCAGTTTCCCAAAAGTAAGTCATGGAGAGCTAAGGAGTTATTGGGGTTGGTACACTCTGATATTTGTGGACCAATAAATCCGATTTCTAATGGAGGTAAAAAATATTTTATTAACTTTATTGATGATTATTCTAGGAAGACTTGGGTGTATATTCTGGGTATCACGAAGAACATCAATCCCAAAGTTGATCTCCCTATCAGGAGGGACTCCAGGCAGATCTTCAGGAAAGACATCCAGAAACTCGTTGACAATCGGAACCGACTCAAGGGATGGAGACTCAATATCCTCATCTTTCACTCGGACAAGGTGAAAAATACACCCCTTTGAGATTAGCTTCCTGGCCCTAAGGTAAGAAATAAACTTACCCTTAGGCACAAAAGGACTCCCCTTTAACTCTATGACAGCCTCGTTCGGGAATTTAAACTTAACGATTCGAGTCCTACAGTCAACCGAGGCATAACAGACATAAAGCCAGTCCATGCCAAGGATCACATCGAAATCCACCATGTCCAACTCAACCAGGTCAGCCAAGGTATCCCTGTGATGAATTGACACAGTGCAATCTCTATAGACTGTCTTAGCTAAGACAGAATCACCGACAGGAGTAGCTATAATGAAAGGCTCAAGAAGACATTCGGGAATTTTATTGAATTTACTAGCCACGTAAAGAGTCACAAAAGATAAGGTGGAACCCAGATCCATCAAAACATAGCAATCAAGAGAAGAGACTCGAATCATACCCGTCATGACGTTTGGAGAGTTCTCTTGATCTTGGCGACTACACATGGCATATAGGCGGTTTGTACCTCCACTCGTACTTGAAGTAGTTCCCCTTTGATTACCTCTAGCCGGCGGTGCGGTGGCAGAATGCTGGACTCTAGTTCCCCCTATTGGACACTCCCTCTAGAAATGGTTCATTTGGCCGCATTTATAACAACCAACCCTTCCCGCTCTGCATTCTCCCAAGTGGAGCATACCACACTTGCCGCATGGTGTCTTCCCTCTCGAGCCTTGACTTACGCTGGCCTGGGATTGAGAACCCTGGGGTCTAAGATTTTGGCGACTATGTCCCTACCGATCATACCTGTTCTGCGGCATAGATGCACTAGCGGTGGATGAGGCATAATTGGAAGGCCTCTTCTGGAAGAAGGACTTGTTGCGCTTGTTTTGCCTCTGTTCATTCTCATGGCCTGCTGATTTTACCTTTTTGCTCAGATGCTCCTCCCTGTCTTTTCTCTTCTCATCCTCCACCTGTTGAGCATACACCATTAATCTGGTAATATCCATATTCGAGATCAACAATGCTGCTTTGCATTCCCTCTTCACATGCCTCCCTAATCCGGAGACAAACTTCCTCATCTGTGACCTCACATCTGGGATTATTTCTGGAGCATACCTGGACAGCTGGATGAACTTCAGGCCATACTTCTTAACTGTCATACCTCCCTATTTTATGCTTTCTTAGTTGATTTGTACCGGGAGGAGTCCTCTCATAGGTTTAATTCTTTCTAGTTATAGTTAGCCCTTTTTTGTATCGGGTATGAATTAGCCGACCTTAGTAGGTTAGTCGACTTATGAACCAACATAGGATCGGAGGTAAGGTTTATGTCCCCCTCCTTGTACTTTTATTTTGGTTATTTATGTTAAGGCTTAGGGGTGTTGCTCAACCCCTGACTCTGCATGAGAGGTGGGAGCCTCGTGTAGGGTTTGTTCCCATAAAAAAAAATCTCGGTGAAAGAAGTGGTCATGAAAGGCTCCTTCAAATTCATCCCACCTAGCAGGTTCAGCATCCTCACCCCTACCTTGCTCTCATTGGTTATACCAGATGTTTGCCACATCCTTGAGTTGATAAGACACCAACTCAACCCCCTCAATTTCCGTAGCATTCATAGCTTTCAGAATTTTCCACATCTCATCAATAAAGTTTTGGGGATTTTCATCAACCTTAGAACCCGTGAATGCCGGCGGATTCATTCTCAGAAAGTCTCTAATTCTAGTGGCAGCAGACGGTTCTTGGGAACTAGAGCTAAGAGTCGGTGAACTCTGGTTACCATTTTGGGCAGCCATTAATTGTGTGAGCATTGCAATCGCCCCTCGAAATTCTGACTCTGATGTGGGTGCAGGCGGAGTAGTAGCCACATAGGGTGCCTCCGCATATCTCGCAGGTCGGCCTCTAGCCCTTGCTGGGCGTGCCTCTGATAGGGACATCTCGGCGTTATCAACATTTCTCTGGATAGCCGTATGTTTAGGAGGCATTATCTGTAACGTATAAACGCACGAATTAGAAAGGAGTTTTATAGAGTTTAACTCTATCGCACGAATTCAGAGTATGTAAGAAGTGAAACAATTCCTAATGTCTTATAGCCTCCTGATTATAAGTGTGGTGCACAACACACTCATAAGCAAGACTCTCCTAGAAACGGCTTCATAGACTCCCTAGGACTCTTGAACTCTGTGCTCTAATACCATGTTTGTCACGCCCTAGGGAGTACCCTAGACGTGACCGGCACTCGAAAGTCATTTCTGACCTTCAAGCGAACCACTTGATTCAGTCACACTATCATTCAATTACATTCACTTAAAGAAGGGTTCAATCATAACATACTATTCACAATATGAGGGCCGAAAGCCAAACATTATCAACTCAACAAAATAAGTATAATAGGACTCCTCAAGGTAACAGTCCAACCTCCTCATACTCTAGTCTATGAAGCCTCTATCAAAGTCTAGGAGGTGTCAATGACAAACCCATGGCTACCATCAACCAAAATAAGGAGACAAAATGAAACTATACAGGGAGGTCAAGATCCTTCGGAAACTAGGAGGACTTACCAAGTAGCTAGAAGTGTGCATAATCAACGGTGCGCCGGTTGATGATCTCTGGTACCTGTCTCTGCATAATGAAACGATGCAGGCCAAATTGCATCAGTACGTGGAATGTACGAATATGTAAAATGGTCGGATGAAACAAACATCAAGAAAACATCAATATCAACTCAGGATCTCAACTCATATATATATACATAAGAACTCACTCAAGTGTCCTAAGTCTAACAAGAAATGGTTCAGACGGGACCAATCACAAGCCACTCAACGCAACTGACTCGGAGTACTATCAAGACCTAAATGGGAGTTTCTCTTATCCGACAACCATCACCTATGAGCCAGTGATAGTACAACAATCAGACGTTGTCGCCACTTCCGTCCATACCTTGCCAGGGCATGAATGCCTCACTAATCATGGATACCATCGATTAGTCAAGTCCTATTATTTCAAGACAATAAAAAATGGGAAACATTCGACTTTAACGGTTCGATCCCATGGGAAGCATCCGAGTTTAACGGTTCCATTCTTACCTACGTTGGCGGCGTAGTTTCTGGGGTTTGAGTATGGACTATACTCTTACCCGCTTCGGTGCTCGATACTCCTCCCATGACTCCATGCTCATAAGACTCCCTCCAATCATCTCAAACAAGCCCTCACGGCTAGTTTCATATGGGACATTGCCAACTCATCAACTCTATTCTCATTTCAACTCAATTAAATCATAATGGCAAATCCCATTTAGGACCTCGTCCACTCGTCAATTCTATCCTCCAATCAACTCAATCAAGCCTCATTTAGATAAGCATTTATAACGTCTCACAAACATAACAAACCATTCCTCTCCTCATTTAACACCTCCTTAGGACTCAACACAACTCAAAAAATTTTAAACCGACAACTCAAGAGGAATAACACATTTAAGGAAATTGACACATTCAACATAATCACATGGTTAAAGGGATCAACAAAGCATATTAACAAGTCATCTCCATCAACTCATACTAACATGAAGGTTTTAGGAACTTCTTAGCTCAACAACATCAACACCAATAAACTCAAATTAATAGGAGACCAAAACTCATTCAAACATAAACCATACAAAGAAACTCCATTTTCATGGGCATCTAACCTCAAAGCAAGAGTAGGGCACATGGGTGGACTCAACCCATGTTTTGAATAGCCTTACATACCTTAAAATAGATTTTTGAAGGAACCTTGTTGTTGGGTCTTCAATGGAAACTTGAAGTCTTGAAGCTCTTGGAACAATTCCTTGTTGGAAATGGAGAGGAAGAAGAAAAAGATGAAGAGAGAATTTTCTAGGGCTTTTAGAGAGAGGGTGGGGCTGAAAATATGTTCCCAAATGCTCAAGGATGATACATATATAATTTGGGACAATTCCCAAATTGCCCCTTCTCAAAAGTTTTGAAAAATAGGCTAAAACACTCCTGGCGCGATAGTGGCGCGTCGTGCCCTTGCAGCGCCAGGTCGATTATGCCTAAAACCTGCACATCGGTTAGTGGCGCGCCGCGCGAAGGAACAAACTACTGAGACACATTCTTGGCGCGATAGTGGCGCGTCGCGCCCTTACAGTGCCAAGGCCAAATCTTTCTGGGTTCTGGAAATTGGCTTAAAAACCCTGCACACCTCGTAGTGGTGCATCGCGCCAGGGGCCAAACTACTTAGGCGTGTTCCTGGCGCGATAGTGGCACATCACTCCACTGCGGCACCAAGCCCAGTTTTCCAATAATTGTACCCCAGGCTTGGAAATCCCTGGCGTTCTAGTTCGTCTTAGGATCGTCATATCTTTCGACTACGAACTCCAAAAATTACATTCTTGGTGGCATTGGAAAGAAGACTTGATGACCTTTAATTTAATAGTCGTGTTCCACCCAGATTGTCATCTTTCAAAAGATAGGGTCGTTAGAAGTCGACCCCTTAAACAAAGTCATCCAAAAACTTAGCCACGACGGATCTTTTGGACTTAGCTTGGTCCTAAGGGTCCTTTGTGACCCCACATCACCTCCAACACTCTTCAATTACTCAGGGACTCATCTTAACTCAAGCATATACTTTATAATAATTGAGTTAGACCCTACACGTATACAAAAAAGGTCTGAATCATAGGGAAACATTTTGAGGGGTGTTACAGAAGCATTAAAAGATGCTAACTGGATCAAATCTATGCAAGAAGAGTTGCATTAGTTTTAGAGAAGTAAGGTGTGGCATCTGGTTCCTCAACCATCCGATAGAACCATCATAGGTACCAGGTGGGTCTTTAGAAACAAGCTTGATGAACATGGTACAATTATCAGAAATAAGTCATGATTGGTGGTTCAAGGATACAGTCAGGAAGAGGGCGTTGATTATGATGAGACCTTTGCACCTGTGGCGAGGATGGACACAATAATAATACTTATTGCATTTGCTGCATTTATGGGTTTAAAGCTGTACCAAATAGATGTCAAAAGTGCCTTCCTAAATGGCTATCTGAAAGAAGTTGTAACACCCCTCAAAAAATTTTCCTAAGATTCGGACCCTTCTTGTATTTGTGTAGCGTCAAACTTATTATTTTGAATTATGTGCTTGAGTTAAGATGAGTCCCTGAGTAATTGAAGAGTGTTGGAGATGATGTGGGGTCAAGAAGGACCCCTAGGACCAAGCTAAGTCCAAAAAGGTTCGTTGTGGCTAAGTTAGGATGAGTTTGTATATGGGGTCGACTTCTAATGACCCTATCTTCTGAAAGATGACAACCTGGGTGGTCCACGACATATCAAATTAAAGGTCGTCGAGTCTTTTTAAAAAACGCCACCAAGAATATAACTTTTGGAGTTCGGAGTCAAAAGATATGACGATCCTAAGATGAACTAGCATAACAGGGATTTTCAGGCATGGGTTGCAATTGCTGGAAAATTGGGCTTGGCGCCGCATGGTTCGACGCACCACTATCATGCCAGGAACACACCTCAGTAGTTTGGCCACTGGCGTGGCGCGCTACTACAAGGTGTGCAGGGTTTTCAAGCTAATTCCCAAGACCTAGAAAGATTTGGCCTTGGCGCTGTAAGGGCGCGACGCGCCACTATCGCACCAAGAATGTGCCTCAGTAGTTTGGTCCTTGGCGCGGCGCGCCACTAACAGATGTGTAGGTTTTTAGGCGAAATCAACCTGACGTTGGAATGGCGCAACGCGCCACTATCGCGCCAGCAACATTTTAGCCTATTTTTAGAACTTTTGAGGTGGGGCAATTTGGGAATTCACCCAAATTATATATGTATCATCCTTGGGCATTTTAGGATCACAATTTGCAGCCTCACTCTTTCTCTAGAAAAGCCCTAGAATACTCTCTCTTCTTCATCATCATCTTCTTCTTCTCCATTTTCAACAAAGAATTGTTCCAAGACATTTAAGATTCGATTTCTCCATTGAAGACCCAATAATAAGGTTTTCTTTAAATCTTCACTAAGGTATATAAGGCTAATCAAAATATGGGTTGAGTCCGCCCATGTGACCTACTCTTGCTTTGAGGTTAGATGTCAATGAAAATGGAGTTTCTTGGTATGGTTTATGTTTGAATGAGTTTTGTTCCCTATTAATTTGATTCTATATGTGTTGATGTTGTTGAGCTAAGAAGGTCCTAAAATCTTCATGTTGGTATGAGTTGATGGAGGTGATTTATTAATATGCTTTGTTGATTCCTTTAACCATGTGATTATGTTGAATAAGTCAATTTTCCTTAAATGTGTTATTTCAATCGAATTGTTTGTTTAAAACCTTAGAGTTGTGATGAGTCCTAAGGATGTGATAAGTGAGGAGGGAAATGGGTTGTTAAGTTGCGAGATGTTATAAATGCTTATCTATGTAGAATTGCTTGAGTTGATTGGAGGATAGAATTGATGAGTGGACAAGGTTCTAACTGAGACTTGCCATTATGACTTTATTGAGTCGAGATGAGAATAGAGTTGATGAGTTGGCAAGGTCCTAATGAAACTAGCCGTGAGGGCTTGTTTGAGATGATTTGATGGAGTCTTATGAGCATAGAGTCATGGGAGGAGTATCGAACACCGAGACGGGCGAGAGTATGGTCCGTACTGGAACCCCAGTAACTACGTCGCCAACGTAGATAGGGATAGAACTGTTAAAGTCGAATGCTTCCCATGGGATTGAACCGTTAAAGTCGGATGTTTCCCCTTTTATTGTCCTAAAATGATAGGACTTGACTAATCGATGGAATCCATGATTAGGGAGGCGTTCATGCCCTAGCAAGGTATGGACAGACGTGGAAACAATGTCTGATTGTTATACTATCACTGGTTCATAAGTGATGGTTGTCGGATAACAGAAACTCTCATTTAGGTCTTGATAGTGCTCCGAGTCAGTTGAGTTGAGTGGCATATGAATTGGTCCCGTCTAAATCACTTCTTGTTAGATTTAGGACCTTTGAGTGAGTTGTTACTTATTTATGAGTTGAGATTTGCGAGTTAGATGATCCTTATTTGATGATTGTTTTATTCGACCATTTTACATACTCGTACATTCTATGTACTGACGCCATTTTAGCCTGCATCATTTTATGATGCAGCGACAGGTACTAGAGATCATCAACCGGTGCTCCGTTGAAGATCCACACACACTCCTAGCCAGTTGGTGAGTCCTCCTAGTTTCCGCAGGATGTTGAGCTTCCTTGTATAGTTTTGTTGTTGTTTCCTTATTTTGATTGTTGGTAGCCATGGGCTTGTCATTGGCACCTTCTAGACTTTGATAGAGGATTCATAGACTAGAGTGTGGGAAGGTCGGACTGATATTTTTGAGAAGTCTTATTAAATTTGTTTGATGAGTTGGTGGTGATTGAACCTCGGCCCTTATATTATGAATAGTGTGTCTATGATTGATGTCTTCCTCTGAGTGAATATGAATTAATGATAGTGTGGCTGAATCAGGTGGTTCGCTTGAAGGCCAAAAATGGCTTTCGAGTGTCAGTCGCGCCTAAGGTACCCTCCCGGGGCGTGACAAATATGGTATTAGAGAACAGAGTTCAAGACTCCTAGGGAGTCTATGAAGACGTGTCTTGTAGAGTCTTGATTATGGGTGTGTTGTGCACCACACTTATAATCAGGAGGCTATAAGACATTAGGAATTGTTTCACTTCTTTCACACTCTGAATTCGTGCGATAGAGTCAAACTCTATAAACTTCCTTTCTAATTCGTGCATTTATACGTTACAGATAATGCCTCCTAAACGTACGGCTAGCCTGAGGAATGTTGATAATGCCGAGATGCCCCAATTAGAGGTACGCCCTGCAAGGGCTAGAGGCCAACTTGCGAGATATGCAGAAGCACCTCAATTGCCTGCTACTCCGCCTGTACCCACTTCAGAGGCATAATTTCGAGGGGCAATTGCAATGCTCACTCAATTAGTGGCGGCCCGAAATAGTAATCAGAGTTCGCCCACTCTTAGCTCTAGTCCCCAAGAGTCATCTGCTTGTACTAGAATTAGATACTTTCTGAGAATGAATCCGCCGGCATTTACGAGTTCTAAGGTTGATGAAGATCCCCAAAATTTCATTGATGAGATGTAGAAAATTCTGAAAGCTATGCACGCTACAGAAATTGAGGGGGTTAAGTTGGTGTCTTATCAACTCAAGGAAGTGGCAAACATTTGGTATAACCAATGGGAACAAGGTAGAGGTGAGGATGTTGAACCTGCTATGTGGTATGAATTTGAAGGAGCTTTTCTTGACCACTTCTTTCCCTGAGAATTAAGGGAAGCAAAGGTGGAGGAGTTTGTAAATTTGAAACAAGAAGGCATGACTGTTAAGGAGTATGGCCTGAAGTTCATCCAGTTGTCTAAGTATGCTCCAGAAATAATCCAGATATGAGGTCAAAGATGAGGAAGTTCGTCTCTGGGTTAGGGAGGTATGTGAAGAAAGAATGCAAAGCAGCATTGTTGATCTCGGACATGGATATTTCCAGATTAATGGTGTATGCTCAACAAGTGAAGGATGAGAAGAGAAAAGACAGAGAGGAGCATATGAGCAAGAAGGCAAGATCAACAGGCCATGAGGATGAACAGAGGCAAAACAAGGGCAACAGGTCTTTCTTCCAGAAGAGGCCTCCCAACTATGCCTCGTCCATAGAAAGTGCACCTATGCCACAGAACAGGTATGATCGGCAGGAACAGAGTCGCCAGAGTTTCAGACCCCAAGGCTCTCAATCCCAGACTAGTGTGAGTCAAGGTTCGAGAGGGAAGCCACCATGCGGCAAGTGCGGTAGGCTCCACTTGGGGGAGTGCAGAGAGGGAAGGGTTGGTTGTTATAAATGCGGCCAAATGGACCATTTTCAGAGGGAGTGTCCAACAAGGGGAAACGGGCCCCAACATTCTACCACCGCACCACCGGCTAGAGGCAATCAGAGGGGAACTACTTCAGGCACCAGCGAAGGTACAAACCGTTTATATGCCATGGGTAGTCGCCAAGATCAAGAGAATTCTCCAAACGTCGTGATGGGTATGATTCAAGTCTCTTATTTTGACCGTTATGTTTTGATGGATCCGGGTGCCACCCTATCCTTTGTGACTCCTTACGTAGCTAGTAAATTCAATAAAATTCTCGAATATCTTTGTGAGCCTTTTTGCGTAGCTACTCCTGTTGGTGCTTCTGTTTTATCTAAGAGAGTCTATAGAGATTGCACTATGTTAATTCATCACAGGGATACCTTGGCTGACTTGGTTGAGTTGGACATGGTTGATTTCGATGTGATCGTTGGCATGGCCTGGCTTTATGTCTGGTATGCCTATATTGATTGTAGGACTCGGACTGTTAAGTTCAAATTCCCGAATAAGGCTGTCATAGAGTGGAAGGGTAATCCTGTTGTGCCTAAGGGTAAGTTTATTTCTTACCTTAGGTCCAGGAAGCTAATCTCAAAGGGGTGCATTTATCACCTGGTCCGAGTGAAAGATGACAATGTTGAGTCCCCATCCCTTGAGTCGGTTCCGATTGTCAATGAGTTTCCTAACGTTTTTCTTGAAGATCTTCCTGGAGTCCCTTCGGATAGGGAGATTGACTTTGGGATTGATGTTCTTCCTGATACCCAGCCTATCTCAATCCCTCCATATAGAATGGCTCCGGCCGATTTGAAGGAGTTGAAAGAACAGTTGAAAGACTTTTTAGATAAGGGATTCATTAGGCCAAGTATCTTACCATGGGGTGCTCCGATCCTATTTGTGCGAAAGAAAGATGGGTCCCTTAGAATGTGTATTGACTACAGGCAGCTGAACAAGGTCACCATAAAAATCAAATACCCTCTCCCCAGAATAGATGACTTATTCGATCAACTTCAGGGTGCCACTTGCTTCTCAAAGATAGACCTGAGATCCGGCTACCACCAGTTGAGAGTGAGGGAGTGCGATATTCCAAAGACAGCATTTCAGACCCGTTATGGCCACTTTGAATTTTTGGTCATGTTCTTTGGGTTGACAAATGCCCCTGCAGCTTTTATAGATCTCATGAACCGGGTATTTAAACCATATCTTGATATGTTTGTGATTGTATTCATAAATGATAGTTTGGTTTACTCCAAAAATGAGGAGGAGCACGCCCATCATCTTAGAGTTGTCTTGCAAACTTTGAGGGACCAGATATTGTATGCAAAGTTCTCCAAATGTGAATTTTGGCTTGCATCAGTGGCCTTCCTAGGCCACATTGTATTTGGAGATGGTATTCAGGTTGATGCTCAGAAGATTGAAGCAGTGATAAATTAGCCCAGACCCACATCCCCGACAGAGATAAGAAGCTTCTTGGGTTTGGCCGGCTATTATCGAAGGTTTGTAGAGGGATTCACATCCATATCATCACCATTGACTAAGCTGACCCAAAAGAAGGTTAAGTTCCAATGGTCCGATGCTTGTGAGGAGAGTTTCTAGAAATTGAAGACCAAGCTAACCACTGCTCCTATATTGACATTGCCCGATGGAACAGAGGGCTTTGTGATCTATTTTGATACATCTAGAGTTGGTTTGGGTTGTGTGTTGATGCAGAGGGGGAAGGTAATAGTCTATGTTTCAAGACAGCTTAAGGTTCATGAGAGGAACTACCCAACTCATGACCTTAAGTTGGCAGTTATGGTGTTTGCACTTAAAATTTGGCGCCACTACTTATATGGGGTGTATGTTGATGTGTTCACCGATCACAAGAGCTTATAATATGTCTTTAGCCAGAAGGAACTCAACCTGAGGCAAAGGAGATGGCTCGAGCTACTCAAGAACTATGATATGAGCATCTTCTACCATCCAAGTAAAGCTAATGTTGTTGCTGATGCTCTTAGCAGGTTGTCTATGGGTAGCACTGCCCACGTGGAGAAAGGAAAGAGAAAATTGGCGAAGGAAGTACACAGACTAGCCCGATTGGGAGTTCTTCTTGAAGAGAACAATGAAGGCGGAGTTATTGTTCAGGATGGGTCTACATCCTCACTTGTGGCAGAGGTAAAGGAGAAACAAGACCAAGATCCCGTCCTTCTCAAATTAAAGGGAGTTGTTCACAAACAAGGGATAATGGTTTTTACCAAAGGGGGAGATGGTGTGTTGAGGTACCAAAATAGGTTGTGTATACCTGATGTCAATGATGTTCGAGAGAGGATTATGGCCGAAGCATATAGTTCTAGATACTCTATTCATCCGGGCAACACAAAAATGTATCACGACTTAAGGGAAATCTATTGGTGGAGTGGGATGAAGAGGGATATTGTAGAATTTGTTTCCAAGTGCCCAAATTGCCAACAGGTGAAGGTTGAGCATCAAAGGCCATGTGGTTTAGCTTAAAATATAGAAATTCCTGAATGGAAGTAGGAGATGATCAACATGGACTTTATTACGGGTTTTCCGAGGTCCCAAAAGCAACACGATTCGATTTGGGTGATTGTGGATAGAATGACGAAATCAGCTCACTTCTTGGCAGTTAAGACTACTGACACTGCCGATAATTATGCAAAATTATATATATAAGAGATCGTCAGATTGCATGGGGTCCCTTTGTCTATCATCTCAGACAGAGGAGCCCAATTCACTTCCCAATTTTGGAAAGCCTTTCAGAAGGGATTAGGTTCGAAGGTGAAGTTGAGTACGGCCTTTCATCCCCACACAGATGGCCAAGAAGAGCGCACCATCCAGACATTGGAAGATATGTTGAGGGCATGCTTGCTTGACTTCAAAGGTAATTAGGACAATCACTTACCTCTCATAGAGTTTGCATATAATAATAGCTATCATGCAAGCATTCAAATGGCTCCTTATGAAGCTTTGTATGGGAGGAGATGTATATCGCCAATTGAATGGTTTGAAGTTGGTGATGTTGAGTTAATTGGACCGGATGTTTTTCACCAAGCCATGGAGAAAGTGAGAGTCATCTAAGACAGGCTAAAGACAGCCCAAAGCCGCCAAAAATCTTTCACTGATGTGAGGAGGAGAGACTTAGAGTTTGAGGTGGGTGATTGGGTATACTTGAAAGTGTCACCCATGAAGGGCGTCATGAGGTTTGGAAGGAAAGGGAAGCTCAGTCCTCCATATATTGGTCCTTCCCAGATTTCGAGACGGATTGGGAGTGTTGCCTATGAGTTGGAGTTACCCTCCGAGCTAGCCTCTATTCATCCAGTGTTTCATGTTTCAATGTTGAATAAGTGCTTAGGAGATCCCTCGTTGGTAGTCCCCATTGATAGTATTGGAGTTAAAGATAGCTTATCCTATGAAGAGGTTCCGGTCCAAATTCTTGATCGCCAAATCCGCAAATTGAGGAACAAAGAGATCGCCTCAGTTAAAGTCTTGTGGAGAAATCAATTTATTGAGGAAGCCATGTGGGAAGTGGAGGAAGACATGAAATCTAAATATCCACATCTATTCGTGCCTACCGACAAGAATGTTGAAGGTAATGTCCATTTTCTTGACTTAAAATTATTTGCGCATTATGAGTTTGATTGGTAAATTGTTTGAGAATTTGATTGGCTGAATGACTGAATTCTGATTGTGATTTGTACCCTGAGTCCATTCTTGGTTACTCGTCATTTAAGGACGAATGATCCCAAGGGAGAGATAATGTAACCCCTCAAACATTTTCCCTAAGATTCGGACCCTTTTTGTATTCATGTAGGGTCAAACTTATTATCTTGAAGTATGTGCTTGAGTTAAGATGAGTTCCGGAGTAATTGAAGAGTGTTGGAGATGATGTGGGGTCACAAAGGACCCTTAGGACCAAGCTAAGTCCAAAAAGGTTCGTCGTGGCTAAGTTAGGATGAGTTCGTATATGGGGTCGACTTCTAATGACCCTATCTTTTGAAAGACGACAACCTGGGTGGCCTAACACACATCAAATTAAAGGTCATCGAGTCTTCTTTCCAACGCCACTAAGAATGTAACTTTTGGAGTTCGGAGTCAAAAGATATGACGATCCTAAGATGAACTAGCCCAGAAGAAATCTTCAGGCCTGGGTTGCAATTGCTGGAAAACTGGGCTTGGCGCCGCAGTGGTGCGATGCGCCACTATCGCGCCAGGAATATGCCTCAGTAGTTTGGCCCCTATCGCGGCGCGCCACTACGAGGTGTGCAGGGTTTTCAAGCCAATTCCTACAACCCAGAAAGATTTGGCCTTGGCGCTGTAAGGGCGCGACGCGCCACTATCGTGCCAAGAATGTGCCTCAGTAGTTTGGTCCTTGGCGCGGCGCGCCACTAACCGATGTGTAGGTTTTTAGGCGAAATCGACCTAGCGCTGCAATGGCGCGACACGCCACTATCGCGCCAGGAGCGTTTTAGCCTATTTTCAGAACTTTTGAGGAGGGGCAATTTGGGAATTCACCCAAATTATATATGTATCATCCTTGGGCATTTTAGGATCACAATTTGCAGCCTCACTCTTTCTCTAGAAAAGCCCTAGAATACTCTCTCTTCTTCATCATCATCTTCTTCTTCTCCATTTTCAACAAAGAATTGTTCCAAGACATTTAAGATTCGATTTCTCCATTGAAGACCCAATAATAAGGTTTTCTTTAAATCTTCACTAAGGTATATAAGGCTAATCAAAATATGGGTTGAGTCCGCCCATGTGACCTACTCTTGCTTTGAGGTTAGATGTCAATGAAAATGGAGTTTCTTGGTATGGTTTATGTTTGAATGAGTTTTGTTCCCTATTAATTTGATTCTATATGTGTTGATGTTGTTGAGCTAAGAAGGTCCTAAAATCTTCATGTTGGTATGAGTTGATGGAGGTGATTTATTAATATGCTTTGTTGATTCCTTTAACCATGTGATTATGTTGAATAAGTCAATTTTCCTTAAATGTGTTATTTCAATCGAATTGTTTGTTTAAAACCTTAGAGTTGTGATGAGTCCTAAGGATGTGATAAGTGAGGAGGGAAATGGGTTGTTAAGTTGCGAGATGTTATAAATGCTTATCTATGTAGAATTGCTTGAGTTGATTGGAGGATAGAATTGATGAGTGGACAAGGTTCTAACTGAGACTTGCCATTATGACTTTATTGAGTCGAGATGAGAATAGAGTTGATGAGTTGGCAAGGTCCTAATGAAACTAGCCGTGAGGGCTTGTTTGAGATGATTGGATGGAGTCTTATGAGCATAGAGTCATGGGAGGAGTATCGAGCACGGAGGTGGGCGAGAGTATTGTCCGTATTGGAACCCCAGTAACTACGCCGCCAATGTAGGTAGGGATGGAACCGTTAAAGTCGGATGCTTCCCGTGGGATCGAACCGTTAAAGTCGGATGTTTCCCCTTTTATTGTCCTAAAATGATAGGACTTGACTAATCGATGGAATCCATGATTAGGGAGGCGTTCATGCCCTGGCAAGGTATGGACGAACGTGGCAACAACGTCTGATTGTTGTACTATCACTGGCTCATAAGTGATGGTTGTCGGATAAGAGAAACTCCCATTTAGGTCTTGATAGTGCTCCGAGTCAGTTGAGTTGAGTGGCATGTGAATTGGTCCAGTCTAAATCACTTCTTGTTAGACTTAGGACCCTTGAGTGAGTTGTTACTTATTTATGAGTTGAGATTTGCGAGTTAGATGATCCTTATCTGATGATTGTTTTATTTGGCCATTCTACATACTCGTACATTCTATATACTGACGCCATTTGGCCTGTATCATTTTATGATGCAGCGACAGGTACTAGAGATCATCAACTGGCGCTCCGTTGAAGATCCACATACACTCCCAGCCAATTGGTGAGTCCTCCTAGTTTCTGGAGGATGTTGAGCTTCCTTGTATAGTTTTGTTGTTATTTCCTTATTTTGATTGTTGGTAGCCATGGGCTTGTCATTGGCACCTTCTAGACTTTGATAGAGTCTTCATAAACTAGAGTGTGGAAAGGTCGGACTGATATTTTGGAGAAGTCTTATTAAATTTGTTTGATGATTTGGTGGTGATTGGCCCTCGGCCCTTATATTATGAATAGTGTGTCTATGATTGATGTCTTCCTCTGAGTGAATATGAATGAATGATAGTGTGGCTGAATCAGGTGGTTCGCTTGAAGGCCAGAAATGGCTTTCGAGTGCCGGTTGCGCCTAGGGTACCCTCCCAGGGCGTGACAGAAGTCTATGTCAAACAATCTCCATGTTTTGAAGATGTTCATTAGCCTCATCATGTCCTCAAGTTGGACAAAGCTCTTTATTACGGCTTGAAACAGGCACCAAAATCATGGTATGAGATGTTGTCCGAGTTCTTGTTGGAAAATGACTTCAAGAGAGGCAAAATTGATAACACTTTGTTTCTGAAGACAAGAGGAAGGGACCTGCTCATAATTCAAGTCTATGTAGAGAATTATTCGATGGGCTATCTTCACTAAGGTTATCAAACTCACCTGTAAATCATATGCATAGCCAAATGAAAAAAAAAATTAATAGTATGAGTGAATTATAAGATGTAGAATTAATAAATAAATTGTGTACCATGAATAACTTTTTGCTTTTGTTTATTGGGTAGTGTCTCTTCTAAAATTCCCTCTTGATCATTAATAAATTACGTACCATGAATAACTTGCTGCTACTACTACTACGGACACCACTAATCCTAAACTCTTTGGGAAGAAAGAGAACTCTCTATTATGTACAAACTTTCTATCCTAATCCTCAATCTCCACGCCCTCTTATCTTAGGTCATGTCGTAAGTAAGCTTGAGTTGTGCAATGTCCTATCTAATAACCTTTCCTCGGTACTTTTTCGGCCTTCCTCTACCTCTCATCGCACCCACTATATCCAACCTCTTGCACCTGCTTACTGGAACATCTATGCATGTCCTCTTAATTTAAAAAGTTACTTAATGATAAGACAAAAAATTCAAAAAAATAATTAACTCTCTCTCTATTTCTTAAACTGGACTAGGAAAATAATAATCAACACAAGTCAAGTGTAAGATGTAGAATTAATTGATTAATTACGTACCATGAGTAGTTTTTTGTTTTGGTTTGTCAGGTAATATCTTCTTGGAAGAGCCTTCATGGTCCTTTCCAGATTTGACTTCCCCGTGTTCTTCAAATTTCTTGTTCTTCTTGGCATCCTCTTTGTTTCTCTTTTGTGATTCGAGCATATTGAACATATGCAGTGGAATCAAATACAAAAGGCAAGATCAACCAATTGTTTAAATTCCCAAGGAGTCCAAAGTTGGAAAACAAATAAAATTATAGAAATCAGAAAAAGAAAATACTTAGGCTTATATACACATATCCTGTTGAGGATACATACAACATATCCCAATCATCACTGGATATATTGTATCTCATAAATTGAAAATGACCAAAAACCAGCGATGGATATCACATATAGTTTTGAGAGCAAAAATAGAGCTTTGAGATTCGAGAGAAAAATAGAGGGATGAATATAAGGGAGGGGGACAAGTTTTTCATCAAATACATGGCAATACACAGTCTTTAACACCAAAATTTGAATGTAGTCATGAACCAGTCCCAACACCAGCATAACCTAGTTGTAGCTCAAACTTCTTTCCACTATCCTCCACCATAAAACCGTCCCATCTTTTCTATAGATTTTATTTAACGACATTCACTGTAAATCCAACTTCTTTCCACTATTTAAAATGTGCGTTGCTGGAGGACGAAGATTTCTCGGAGCAAGGGAGAGGAAGCACGATGCCGTTGGTGTGTTAGTTCGTTGGAAATCAGAAGTCAAGGACTCAGGTTAATTTTTACGAATTTGCTATAAAACCTAATGTGTGGCTATTTTTGGTAATTCTTTGAAACTGTCATTATAAAGGATAATTAGAAGGTTAAAGTTAGCTAAGCCAAGTATTTTTTTTCATATATATGAATTACAAATCAAAAAAGGGGAATTTTTGAATGCCAATCATCATTATGCGTTGCTGATATCAGACTTTAGTTTGATCTAACATGTATTCATACAAAATTGTGAATAAAGACATAAAACATGAATATATACTTTTAGATGTCAACAAAATCTAAAATTGAATTTAGAAAAAATCATTTTTTACCACATAGAGAAGAGACAAACATTTGTTAATCCATATACGTTTTTTGTACCGTTTGTGTTAGATGTGAACACTTGCAATGAATTATTGTATTTCAATGAGCGAATTATTGTATTTCAATGAGAGTGTTTATACATACTAGTTTAGCGTACGTGCTTTGCACGTGTGTACCACGTCAATTAATAACATTATATATATGAAGAATGTAAAAAGTAGCAATTGACGTTAAAATAATATTGTTATTTCATTTGAAGGATTCTTTAATTCCTAACGTCAACTTTTTAATTTTTATTAAGAGACTACTTAAGATAAAAAAAAAAAGTGCTTCAATGTTTACATTTGTTTTTCTTATTGTATATTTTATGACTTCTTTTTTAGTGTACACAAGGAAAAAGAAAATCTACTAACATTATTTCTCCATATATTTTCCTCTAACCATATATATATATTAGGACTTCTTAATTTTTCAAGATATAATCAATATTATAAAGCTAAATTAAATAGTAATTTAATATAGCATAGATTTTACATGTTACCAGTAACCTACCCAAAGTTCCTAAACCTTATCATGTTAGAACATATTATAATTAATTTAGGATTTATATTCTATGCAATATTCAATATAATTAAAGTAAAATTATAATAATTAGAGGAAAAGGGTGAAAAGAAGATTTTGCCTAAACTAGAGTTTTTTAATGAAGGGTAAAAAATTCAATCAACATTATTAAGACCTTTGTGCTTTTAATATAATATAGATTAATACACAACAACAATAGCAACATACCAGTGTAATCCCATAAGTAGGGTTTGAAAAGCGTAAAGATGTATGTGGATTTTACTTCTACTTTCCGGGATACAGATGTTATTTTTGGCAGACCATTAGCTCAAAAGAGAAGTTCTCGAAATAGGATTGCAAAAAGGAAAAGGAAAAAATATATAGGAAAAAATCAAGCATTTGTTAATGTTACTAATCTTACAAAATTTATTAGAAATAGTCTATAAATTTAGAATCAGGACACTTGCTAAATTGAACTATCAATATATAGATGAAACAATGGCAAAAAGTTGGGAAATAAAATAAGATTTTGATTGAATCAAACTCATCATCATAAATCAGAGTTCTTCCGTGTAAGAAAATAAAAAGCAAAATTGGATTGAACAAAACGATGAAGAAAATCAGTATCGTTTCAATCGCGTTTATATGTTTTCTCTTGACTGTTGATTTATTCTATTAAAAACTCGCAAAAAGTTGGGAAATAAAACAAGATTTTGATTGAATCAAACTCACCATCATAAATCAGAGTTCTTCCGTGTAAGAAAATAAAAAGCAAAATTGGATTGAACAAAACGATGAAGCAAATCAGTATCGTTTCAATCGCGTTTCTATGTTTCCTCTTGGCTATTGATTTATTCTATTAAAAACTTGAATTGAGTGAAGTAGCAAAATAGCATCGCCTATAACATATATTGGTTCACATGTCTCCTCTTGGCCGCTTAGATATTTTCCTGAAAGCTTGAAGTTAAAATAATGAAGTAAATTAGTCAAGTGTCTCGCGTTTTATATGTGGACTCTTGGTTGCTGAGCTGTTTCTTGAAATCTAATTAGGAAATTTATTTAAAAAGGCATAAAACATAAGTGTGCCTTTTAACTTGACCTCAATTGATATTTATGCCCTCTAAAATAAGTAGACACTTAAACTTGTATAAAATTGAACAAATAGACATATTCATCCTATGTGGCGTCTTGCGTGTATTATTGCACGTAGGACGTTTATATCTACTTGTTCAATTTTATACAAGTTTAAGTGCCTACTTGTGCACACTCAAAGTTAAAGGACATAAATATCAATTGAGACCAAGTTAAAAGGCACACTTATGCAGTATGCCTATTTAAAATAAATTTCCCAATTATATTTCAAGAAACAACCGAGCAACCAAGTGCACATATAAAACGCGAGATACTTCACTGATTTACTTCTTCATTTTAACTTCAAGCTTTCATGAAAATATCTAAGTGGCCAAGAGGAGACATTTGAACCAATATAGGTGATAGGCATTTTTCCACTTCACTCAATTCGAGTTTTTAATAGAATAGATCAACAACCAAAAGGAAACATATGAACGCGATTGAAACAGTACTGATTTGCTTCTTCGTTTTATTCAATCCAATTTTGCTTTTTCTCTCTTACACGGAAGGACACTGATGGAATGATGGTGAGTTTCATTCAATCAAAATCTTGTTTTGTTTACCCACTTTTTGCCCTTGTTTCATCTATAAATTGATAGTTCAATTTAGAAAGTGTCCTGGTTTTAAATTTATAGACCATTTATAATAAATTTTGGAAGATTAGTAACAAGATTAACAAATGCTTGATTTTTTCCAATATATTTCTCCTTTTCGCAACCTTGTTTTGAGAACTTCTCTTTTTGAGCTGAGGTTCTACCAAAAATAACATCTCTATCCTAGAAAGTAGGAGTAAAATCCATATACATCTTTACGCTTTCCAAACCCTACTTATTGGATTACACTTGGTATATTGCTATTGTTGTTGTGTATTAATATGTATAATCACTCTCATTCAAATAGAATAATTCATTGCAAGTATTCAGATATAACACAAAGGGTAGAAAAAATATATATGGATTAAAAAATTATCTCCTTCTCTATGTGGTAAATATTCAATTCTAGATTTTGATTTGACGGCTAAAAGTATATATCCATGTTTTATGTCTTTGTTCACAATTTTGTATGATTATATGTTAGATCTAACTAAAGTTTGATATAAGCGAAACATAACGATGATTGGAAAACAAAAATCCCCATTTTTGATCTGTAATTCATATATATGAAAAAAAAACTTGGCTTCGCCAACTTTAACCTTCTAATTATCCTTTACAATTGTTAGTAAATAAAATTCCTATCTTTTAGGTTTCTCCTAGTCTTTAGGAATATTAGTTTGACGTGGTTTATTATCTAGTATTTAGGAGAAAATATTGTGGGGTAGTTCCTAAATTTTAGCTTAAGCTTGTTGTGTTATTTCCTTATAAAAAGACTGCAGTCGTAGCTTTGTATGGTATCAGTCAAGGAAATTTCTTTTCACATTTTACTGCCTCTCTTTCTTTATTCTACTTTTGTTTCTTGAATGTGTTTTCTATCAGTGGCATAAGAGCCAAGTGAGATCCAAAAGAAAAAAAGAAAAAAAACAGAGAGAAATATTACTTGTTTATGGCTACAGAGAGCAATTACGTTCAAGCAGCTATTCCGCGTTTTGATGGTCACTATGACCATTGGAGTATGCTGATGGAGAATTTCTTATGGTCAAAAGAGTATTGGCCAATTGTCGAGGACGGAATCGGTGCTCCGGTGGAGGGCGAAGCCTTAACGAATGCTCAAAAGGTGGAGTTCGAAGCAAGAAAGTTGAAAGATTTTAAGGCAAAGAATTATCTCTTTCAGGCCATCGATCGTCCCACCGTAGAAACTATTCTTTGCAAAGAAACTTCTAAGGATATTGGAGATTCGATGAAGAAAAAATATCTAGGTACTGCTAGAGTGAAGCATGCACAGCTTCAAGCCTAAAGAAGGGATTTTGAGACTTTGCAAATGAAGGAAGGAGAGTCTGTAACGTGCTAGAACAATGGAGATAAGCAACAAAATGCGATTTCATGGTGAAAAGATGACTAATGTCACAATTGTGGAAAAGATATTGCGCTCCCTGATGCCGAAGTATGACTATATCGTTTGCTCCATTGAGGAGTCAAAAGATATATATGAGTTATCTCTTGACGAATTACAAAGTTCCTTATTGGTACATGAGTAGAAGATAAACCGCAGTTCATCTTCCGAAGAGCATTCCTTGAAGGCTTCTACTTTTATTTCTTCCAATTCTAGAGGAAGGGATAGAGGAAGAGAATGAGGAGATCGAGGAAATAGAGAGGGAGGCAACCAAGATGGCAGCAAAAATTTTAGAGCCAATGATGACCATGGCAAAGGCAGAGGAAGGGATTTTGACAAATCCAAGGTAGAATGTTATTGTTGTCATAAATTTGTTCATTATCATTCTGAATATCATACTAGGCTGCCTAATGAGAATGAAGAAAAGACAAATTTTGCCGAGAACAAAGAAGGAGAAACCTTGTTAATGGCTGTCCAAATTGGAACAAAGCACAAGTCAGACATTTGGTACGTGGATACTGGATGCAGTAACCATATGTGTGGAAGTAAATTTTCTTTTTTATCTAAACAAAAAATTTCATTCTACTGTGACATTTGGTGACTGTTCATCTGTGGAAGTGATGGGAAAAGGTGATATCATGATTAAAACCAAGAATGGTTTTGTGGAAAAAATCTCTAATGTGTTGTATGTTCCTGACTTGAAAAGCAATTTACTGAGTGCTGGTCAGTTGCAAGAGAAAGGTTATGTCATTACGATCAAGAAGGGTGAGAGTGAAATTTATGATCCTGTGAGAGGAGCGATTGCAATAATTCAGATGAGCTCCAACAGATTGTTCCCACTAAAGATTGATGGTATTCAATCTTGTTTGATGGCTGAAGTGAAGGATTCTTCATGGTTGTGGCTTTTTCGATATGGTCACTTGAACTTTGGTGGCTTGAAGATCCTTCAGAAGAAGAATATGGTGATGGGACTTCCTGAAATTGTTGTTCCCTCCCAACTTTGTGAATAATGTGTTGTTGGCAAACAGCATCGTTCTCAGTTTCCCAAAAGTAAGTCATGGAGAGCTAAGGAGTTATTGGGGTTGGTACACTCTGATATTTGTGGACCAATAAATCCGATTTCTAATGGAGGTAAAAAATATTTTATTAACTTTATTGATGATTATTCTAGGAAGACTTGGGTGTATATTCTGGGTATCACGAAGAACATCAATCCCAAAGTTGATCTCCCTATCAGGAGGGACTCCAGGCAGATCTTCAGGAAAGACATCCAGAAACTCGTTGACAATCGGAACCGACTCAAGGGATGGAGACTCAATATCCTCATCTTTCACTCGGACAAGGTGAAAAATACACCCCTTTGAGATTAGCTTCCTGGCCCTAAGGTAAGAAATAAACTTACCCTTAGGCACAAAAGGACTCCCCTTTAACTCTATGACAGCCTCGTTCGGGAATTTAAACTTAACGATTCGAGTCCTACAGTCAACCGAGGCATAACAGACATAAAGCCAGTCCATGCCAAGGATCACATCGAAATCCACCATGTCCAACTCAACCAGGTCAGCCAAGGTATCCCTGTGATGAATTGACACAGTGCAATCTCTATAGACTGTCTTAGCTAAGACAGAATCACCGACAGGAGTAGCTATAATGAAAGGCTCAAGAAGACATTCGGGAATTTTATTGAATTTACTAGCCACGTAAAGAGTCACAAAAGATAAGGTGGAACCCAGATCCATCAAAACATAGCAATCAAGAGAAGAGACTCGAATCATACCCGTCATGACGTTTGGAGAGTTCTCTTGATCTTGGCGACTACACATGGCATATAGGCGGTTTGTACCTCCACTCGTACTTGAAGTAGTGCCCCTTTGATTACCTCTAGCCGGCGGTGCGGTGGCAGAATGCTGGACTCTAGTTCCCCCTATTGGACACTCCCTCTAGAAATGGTTCATTTGGCCGCATTTATAACAACCAACCCTTCCCGCTCTGCATTCTCCCAAGTGGAGCATACCACACTTGCCGCATGGTGTCTTCCCTCTCGAGCCTTGACTTACGCTGGCCTGGGATTGAGAACCCTGGGGTCTAAGATTTTGGCGACTCTGTCCCTACCGATCATACCTGTTCTGCGGCATAGATGCACTAGCGGTGGATGAGGCATAATTGGAAGGCCTCTTCTGGAAGAAGGACTTGTTGCGCTTGTTTTGCCTCTGTTCATTCTCATGGCCTGCTGATTTTACCTTTTTGCTCAGATGCTCCTCCCTGTCTTTTCTCTTCTCATCCTCCACCTGTTGAGCATACACCATTAATCTGGTAATATCCATATTCGAGATCAACAATGCTGCTTTGCATTCCCTCTTCACATGCCTCCCTAATCCGGAGACAAACTTCCTCATCTGTGACCTCACATCTGGGATTATTTCTGGAGCATACCTGGACAGCTGGATGAACTTCAGGCCATACTTCTTAACTGTCATACCTCCCTATTTTATGCTTTCTTAGTTGATTTGTACCGGGAGGAGTCCTCTCATAGGTTTAATTCTTTCTAGTTATAGTTAGCCCTTTTTTGTATCGGGTATGAATTAGCCGACCTTAGTAGGTTAGTCGACTTATGAACCAACATAGGATCGGAGGTAAGGTTTATGTCCCCCTCCTTGTACTTTTATTTTGGTTATTTATGTTAAGGCTTAGGGGTGTTGCTCAACCCCTGACTCTGCATGAGAGGTGGGAGCCTCGTGTAGGGTTTGTTCCCATAAAAAAAAATCTCGGTGAAAGAAGTGGTCATGAAAGGCTCCTTCAAATTCATCCCACCTAGCAGGTTCAGCATCCTCACCCCTACCTTGCTCTCATTGGTTATACCAGATGTTTGCCACATCCTTGAGTTGATAAGACACCAACTCAACCCCCTCAATTTCCGTAGCATTCATAGCTTTCAGAATTTTCCACATCTCATCAATAAAGTTTTGGGGATTTTCATCAACCTTAGAACCCGTGAATGCCGGCGGATTCATTCTCAGAAAGTCTCTAATTCTAGTGGCAGCAGACGGTTCTTGGGAACTAGAGCTAAGAGTCGGTGAACTCTGGTTACCATTTTGGGCAGCCATTAATTGTGTGAGCATTGCAATCGCCCCTCGAAATTCTGACTCTGATGTGGGTGCAGGCGGAGTAGTAGCCACATAGGGTGCCTCCGCATATCTCGCAGGTCGGCCTCTAGCCCTTGCTGGGCGTGCCTCTGATAGGGACATCTCGGCGTTATCAACATTTCTCTGGATAGCCGTATGTTTAGGAGGCATTATCTGTAACGTATAAACGCACGAATTAGAAAGGAGTTTTATAGAGTTTAACTCTATCGCACGAATTCAGAGTATGTAAGAAGTGAAACAATTCCTAATGTCTTATAGCCTCCTGATTATAAGTGTGGTGCACAACACACTCATAAGCAAGACTCTCCTAGAAACGGCTTCATAGACTCCCTAGGACTCTTGAACTCTGTGCTCTAATACCATGTTTGTCACGCCCTAGGGAGTACCCTAGACGTGACCGGCACTCGAAAGTCATTTCTGACCTTCAAGCGAACCACTTGATTCAGTCACACTATCATTCAATTACATTCACTTAAAGAAGGGTTCAATCATAACATACTATTCACAATATGAGGGCCGAAAGCCAAACATTATCAACTCAACAAAATAAGTATAATAGGACTCCTCAAGGTAACAGTCCAACCTCCTCATACTCTAGTCTATGAAGCCTCTATCAAAGTCTAGGAGGTGTCAATGACAAACCCATGGCTACCATCAACCAAAATAAGGAGACAAAATGAAACTATACAGGGAGGTCAAGATCCTTCGGAAACTAGGAGGACTTACCAAGTAGCTAGAAGTGTGCATAATCAACGGTGCGCCGGTTGATGATCTTTGGTACCTGTCTCTGCATAATGAAACGATGCAGGCCAAATTGCATCAGTACGTGGAATGTACGAATATGTAAAATGGTCGGATGAAACAAACATCAAGAAAACATCAATATCAACTCAGGATCTCAACTCATATATATATACATAAGAACTCACTCAAGTGTCCTAAGTCTAACAAGAAATGGTTCAGACGGGACCAATCACAAGCCACTCAACGCAACTGACTCGGAGTACTATCAAGACCTAAATGGGAGTTTCTCTTATCCGACAACCATCACCTATGAGCCAGTGATAGTACAACAATCAGACGTTGTCGCCACTTCCGTCCATACCTTGCCAGGGCATGAATGCCTCACTAATCATGGATACCATCGATTAGTCAAGTCCTATTATTTCAAGACAATAAAAAATGGGAAACATTCGACTTTAACGGTTCGATCCCATGGGAAGCATCCGAGTTTAACGGTTCCATTCTTACCTACGTTGGCGGCGTAGTTTCTGGGGTTTGAGTATGGACTATACTCTTACCCGCTTCGGTGCTCGATACTCATCCCATGAATCCATGCTCATAAGACTCCCTCCAATCATCTCAAACAAGCCCTTACGGCTAGTTTCATGTGGGACATTGCCAACTCATCAACTCTATTCTCATTTCAACTCAATTAAATCATAATGGCAAATCCCATTTAGGACCTCGTCCACTCGTCAATTCTATCCTCCAATCAACTCAATCAAGCCTTATTTAGATAAGCATTTATAACGTCTCACAAACATAACAAACCATTCCTCTCCTCATTTAACACCTCCTTAGGACTCAACACAACTCAAAAAATTTTAAACCGACAACTCAAGAGGAATAACACATTTAAGGAAATTGACACATTCAACATAATCACATGGTTAAAGGGATCAACAAAGCATATTAACAAGTCATCTCCATCAACTCATACTAACATGAAGGTTTTAGGAACTTCTTAGCTCAACAACATCAACACCAATAAACTCAAATTAATAGGAGACCAAAACTCATTCAAACATAAACCATACAAAGAAACTCCATTTTCATGGGCATCTAACCTCAAAGCAAGAGTAGGGCACATGGGTGG
This sequence comes from Solanum dulcamara, assembly GCF_947179165.1. NCBI lineage: Eukaryota > Viridiplantae > Streptophyta > Magnoliopsida > Solanales > Solanaceae > Solanum > Solanum dulcamara. Next base: position 54,175,115 of record NC_077244.1, on the reverse strand, counting down.
ACTCAACCCATGTTTTGAATAGCCTTACATACCTTAAAATAGATTTTTGAAGGAACCTTGTTGTTGGGTCTTCAATGGAAACTTGAAGTCTTGAAGCTCTTGGAACAATTCCTTGTTGGAAATGGAGAGGAAGAAGAAAAAGATGAAGAGAGAATTTTCTAGGGCTTTTAGAGAGAGGGTGGGGCTGAAAATATGTTCCCAAATGCTCAAGGATGATACATATATAATTTGGGACAATTCCCAAATTGCCCCTTCTCAAAAGTTTTGAAAAATAGGCTAAAACACTCCTGGCGCGATAGTGGCGCATCGTGCCCTTGCAGCGCCAGGTCGATTATGCCTAAAACCTGCACATCGGTTAGTGGCGCGCCGCGCGAAGGAACAAACTACTGAGACACATTCTTGGCGCGATAGTGGCGCGTCGCGCCCTTACAGTGCCAAGGCCAAATCTTTCTGGGTTCTGGAAATTGGCTTAAAAACCCTGCACACCTCGTAGTGGTGCATCGCGCCAGGGGCCAAACTACTTAGGTGTGTTCCTGGCGCGATAGTGGCACATCACTCCACTGCGGCACCAAGCCCAGTTTTCCAATAATTGTACCCCAGGCTTGGAAATCCCTGGCGTTCTAGTTCGTCTTAGGATCGTCATATCTTTCGACTACGAACTCCAAAAATTACATTCTTGGTGGCATTGGAAAGAAGACTTGATGACCTTTAATTTAATAGTCGTGTTCCACCCAGATTGTCATCTTTCAAAAGATAGGGTCGTTAGAAGTCGACCCCTTAAACAAAGTCATCCAAAAACTTAGCCACGACGGATCTTTTGGACTTAGCTTGGTCCTAAGGGTCCTTTGTGACCCCACATCACCTCCAACACTCTTCAATTACTCAGGGACTCATCTTAACTCAAGCATATACTTTATAATAATTGAGTTAGACCCTACACGTATACAAAAAAGGTCTGAATCATAGGGAAACATTTTGAGGGGTGTTACAGAAGCATTAAAAGATGCTAACTGGATCAAATCTATGCAAGAAGAGTTGCATTAGTTTTAGAGAAGTAAGGTGTGGCATCTGGTTCCTCAACCATCCGATAGAACCATCATAGGTACCAGGTGGGTCTTTAGAAACAAGCTTGATGAACATGGTACAATTATCAGAAATAAGTCATGATTGGTGGTTCAAGGATACAGTCAGGAAGAGGGCGTTGATTATGATGAGACCTTTGCACCTGTGGCGAGGATGGGCACAATAATAATACTTATTGCATTTGCTGCATTTATGGGTTTAAAGCTGTACCAAATAGATGTCAAAAGTGCCTTCCTAAATGGCTATCTGAAAGAAGTTGTAACACCCCTCAAAAAATTTTCCTAAGATTCGGACCCTTCTTGTATTTGTGTAGCGTCAAACTTATTATTTTGAATTATGTGCTTGAGTTAAGATGAGTCCCTGAGTAATTGAAGAGTGTTGGAGATGATGTGGGGTCAAGAAGGACCCCTAGGACCAAGCTAAGTCCAAAAAGGTTCGTTGTGGCTAAGTTAGGATGAGTTTGTATATGGGGTCGACTTCTAATGACCCTATCTTCTGAAAGATGACAACCTGGGTGGTCCACGACATATCAAATTAAAGGTCGTCGAGTCTTTTTAAAAAACGCCACCAAGAATATAACTTTTGGAGTTCGGAGTCAAAAGATATGACGATCCTAAGATGAACTAGCATAACAGGGATTTTCAGGCATGGGTTGCAATTGCTGGAAAATTGGGCTTGGCGCCGCATGGTTCGACGCACCACTATCATGCCAGGAACACACCTCAGTAGTTTGGCCACTGGCGTGGCGCGCTACTACAAGGTGTGCAGGGTTTTCAAGCTAATTCCCAAGACCTAGAAAGATTTGGCCTTGGCGCTGTAAGGGCGCGACGCGCCACTATCGCACCAAGAATGTGCCTCAGTAGTTTGGTCCTTGGCGCGGCGCGCCACTAACAGATGTGTAGGTTTTTAGGCGAAATCAACCTGACGTTGGAATGGCGCAACGCGCCACTATCGCGCCAGCAACATTTTAGCCTATTTTTAGAACTTTTGAGGTGGGGCAATTTGGGAATTCACCCAAATTATATATGTATCATCCTTGGGCATTTTAGGATCACAATTTGCAGCCTCACTCTTTCTCTAGAAAAGCCCTAGAATACTCTCTCTTCTTCATCATCATCTTCTTCTTCTCCATTTTCAACAAAGAATTGTTCCAAGACATTTAAGATTCGATTTCTCCATTGAAGACCCAATAATAAGGTTTTCTTTAAATCTTCACTAAGGTATATAAGGCTAATCAAAATATGGGTTGAGTCCGCCCATGTGACCTACTCTTGCTTTGAGGTTAGATGTCAATGAAAATGGAGTTTCTTGGTATGGTTTATGTTTGAATGAGTTTTGTTCCCTATTAATTTGATTCTATATGTGTTGATGTTGTTGAGCTAAGAAGGTCCTAAAATCTTCATGTTGGTATGAGTTGATGGAGGTGATTTATTAATATGCTTTGTTGATTCCTTTAACCATGTGATTATGTTGAATAAGTCAATTTTCCTTAAATGTGTTATTTCAATCGAATTGTTTGTTTAAAACCTTAGAGTTGTGATGAGTCCTAAGGATGTGATAAGTGAGGAGGGAAATGGGTTGTTAAGTTGCGAGATGTTATAAATGCTTATCTATGTAGAATTGCTTGAGTTGATTGGAGGATAGAATTGATGAGTGGACAAGGTTCTAACTGAGACTTGCCATTATGACTTTATTGAGTCGAGATGAGAATAGAGTTGATGAGTTGGCAAGGTCCTAATGAAACTAGCCGTGAGGGCTTGTTTGAGATGATTTGATGGAGTCTTATGAGCATAGAGTCATGGGAGGAGTATCGAACACCGAGGCGGGCGAGAGTATGGTCCGTACTGGAACCCCAGTAACTACGTCGCCAACGTAGATAGGGATAGAACTGTTAAAGTCGAATGCTTCCCATGGGATTGAACCGTTAAAGTCGGATGTTTCCCCTTTTATTGTCCTAAAATGATAGGACTTGACTAATCGATGGAATCCATGATTAGGGAGGCGTTCATGCCCTAGCAAGGTATGGACAGACGTGGAAACAATGTCTGATTGTTATACTATCACTGGTTCATAAGTGATGGTTGTCGGATAACAGAAACTCTCATTTAGGTCTTGATAGTGCTCCGAGTCAGTTGAGTTGAGTGGCATATGAATTGGTCCCGTCTAAATCACTTCTTGTTAGATTTAGGACCTTTGAGTGAGTTGTTACTTATTTATGAGTTGAGATTTGCGAGTTAGATGATCCTTATTTGATGATTGTTTTATTCGACCATTTTACATACTCGTACATTCTATGTACTGACGCCATTTTAGCCTGCATCATTTTATGATGCAGCGACAGGTACTAGAGATCATCAACCGGTGCTCCGTTGAAGATCCACACACACTCCTAGCCAGTTGGTGAGTCCTCCTAGTTTCCGCAGGATGTTGAGCTTCCTTGTATAGTTTTGTTGTTGTTTCCTTATTTTGATTGTTGGTAGCCATGGGCTTGTCATTGGCACCTTCTAGACTTTGATAGAGGATTCATAGACTAGAGTGTGGGAAGGTCGGACTGATATTTTTGAGAAGTCTTATTAAATTTGTTTGATGAGTTGGTGGTGATTGAACCTCGGCCCTTATATTATGAATAGTGTGTCTATGATTGATGTCTTCCTCTGAGTGAATATGAATTAATGATAGTGTGGCTGAATCAGGTGGTTCGCTTGAAGGCCAAAAATGGCTTTCGAGTGTCAGTCGCGCCTAAGGTACCCTCCCGGGGCGTGACAAATATGGTATTAGAGAACAGAGTTCAAGACTCCTAGGGAGTCTATGAAGACGTGTCTTGTAGAGTCTTGATTATGGGTGTGTTGTGCACCACACTTATAATCAGGAGGCTATAAGACATTAGGAATTGTTTCACTTCTTTCACACTCTGAATTCGTGCGATAGAGTCAAACTCTATAAACTTCCTTTCTAATTCGTGCATTTATACGTTACAGATAATGCCTCCTAAACGTACGGCTAGCCCGAGGAATGTTGATAATGCCGAGATGCCCCAATTAGAGGTACGCCCTGCAAGGGCTAGAGGCCAACTTGCGAGATATGCAGAAGCACCTCAATTGCCTGCTACTCCGCCTGTACCCACTTCAGAGGCATAATTTCGAGGGGCAATTGCAATGCTCACTCAATTAGTGGCGGCCCGAAATAGTAATCAGAGTTCGCCCACTCTTAGCTCTAGTCCCCAAGAGTCATCTGCTTGTACTAGAATTAGATACTTTCTGAGAATGAATCCGCCGGCATTTACGAGTTCTAAGGTTGATGAAGATCCCCAAAATTTCATTGATGAGATGTAGAAAATTCTGAAAGCTATGCACGCTACAGAAATTGAGGGGGTTAAGTTGGTGTCTTATCAACTCAAGGAAGTGGCAAACATTTGGTATAACCAATGGGAACAAGGTAGAGGTGAGGATGTTGAACCTGCTATGTGGTATGAATTTGAAGGAGCTTTTCTTGACCACTTCTTTCCCTGAGAATTAAGGGAAGCAAAGGTGGAGGAGTTTGTAAATTTGAAACAAGAAGGCATGACTGTTAAGGAGTATGGCCTGAAGTTCATCCAGTTGTCTAAGTATGCTCCAGAAATAATCCAGATATGAGGTCAAAGATGAGGAAGTTCGTCTCTGGGTTAGGGAGGTATGTGAAGAAAGAATGCAAAGCAGCATTGTTGATCTCGGACATGGATATTTCCAGATTAATGGTGTATGCTCAACAAGTGAAGGATGAGAAGAGAAAAGACAGAGAGGAGCATATGAGCAAGAAGGCAAGATCAACAGGCCATGAGGATGAACAGAGGCAAAACAAGGGCAACAGGTCTTTCTTCCAGAAGAGGCCTCCCAACTATGCCTCGTCCATAGAAAGTGCACCTATGCCACAGAACAGGTATGATCGGCAGGAACAGAGTCGCCAGAGTTTCAGACCCCAAGGCTCTCAATCCCAGACTAGTGTGAGTCAAGGTTCGAGAGGGAAGCCACCATGCGGCAAGTGCGGTAGGCTCCACTTGGGGGAGTGCAGAGAGGGAAGGGTTGGTTGTTATAAATGCGGCCAAATGGACCATTTTCAGAGGGAGTATCCAACAAGGGGAAACGGGCCCCAACATTCTACCACCGCACCACCGGCTAGAGGCAATCAGAGGGGAACTACTTCAGGCACCAGCGAAGGTACAAACCGTTTATATGCCATGGGTAGTCGCCAAGATCAAGAGAATTCTCCAAACGTCGTGATGGGTATGATTCAAGTCTCTTATTTTGACCGTTATGTTTTGATGGATCCGGGTGCCACCCTATCCTTTGTGACTCCTTACGTAGCTAGTAAATTCAATAAAATTCTCAAATATCTTTGTGAGCCTTTTTGCGTAGCTACTCCTGTTGGTGCTTCTGTTTTATCTAAGAGAGTCTATAGAGATTGCACTATGTTAATTCATCACAGGGATACCTTGGCTGACTTGGTTGAGTTGGACATGGTTGATTTCGATGTGATCATTGGCATGGCCTGGCTTTATGTCTGGTATGCCTCTATTGATTGTAGGACTCGGACTGTTAAGTTCAAATTCCCGAATAAGGCTGTCATAGAGTGGAAGGGTAATCCTGTTGTGCCTAAGGGTAAGTTTATTTCTTACCTTAGGTCCAGGAAGCTAATCTCAAAGGGGTGCATTTATCACCTGGTCCGAGTGAAAGATGACAATGTTGAGTCCCCATCCCTTGAGTCGGTTCCGATTGTCAATGAGTTTCCTAACGTTTTTCTTGAAGATCTTCCTGGAGTCCCTTCGGATAGGGAGATTGACTTTGGGATTGATGTTCTTCCTGATACCCAGCCTATCTCAATCCCTCCATATAGAATGGCTCCGGCCGATTTGAAGGAGTTGAAAGAACAGTTGAAAGACTTTTTAGATAAGGGATTCATTAGGCCAAGTATCTTACCATGGGGTGCTCCGATCCTATTTGTGCGAAAGAAAGATGGGTCCCTTAGAATGTGTATTGACTACAGGCAGCTGAACAAGGTCACCATAAAAATCAAATACCCTCTCCCCAGAATAGATGACTTATTCGATCAACTTCAGGGTGCCACTTGCTTCTCAAAGATAGACCTGAGATCCGGCTACCACCAGTTGAGAGTGAGGGAGTGCGATATTCCAAAGACAGCATTTCAGACCCGTTATGGCCACTTTGAATTTTTGGTCATGTTCTTTGGGTTGACAAATGCCCCTGCAGCTTTTATAGATCTCATGAACCGGGTATTTAAACCATATCTTGATATGTTTGTGATTGTATTCATAAATGATAGTTTGGTTTACTCCAAAAATGAGGAGGAGCACGCCCATCATCTTAGAGTTGTCTTGCAAACTTTGAGGGACCAGATATTGTATGCAAAGTTCTCCAAATGTGAATTTTGGCTTGCATCAGTGGCCTTCCTAGGCCACATTGTATTTGGAGATGGTATTCAGGTTGATGCTCAGAAGATTGAAGCAGTGATAAATTAGCCCAGACCCACATCCCCGACAGAGATAAGAAGCTTCTTGGGTTTGGCCGGCTATTATCGAAGGTTTGTAGAGGGATTCACATCCATATCATCACCATTGACTAAGCTGACCCAAAAGAAGGTTAAGTTCCAATGGTCCGATGCTTGTGAGGAGAGTTTCTAGAAATTGAAGACCAAGCTAACCACTGCTCCTATATTGACATTGCCCGATGGAACAGAGGGCTTTGTGATCTATTTTGATACATCTAGAGTTGGTTTGGGTTGTGTGTTGATGCAGAGGGGGAAGGTAATAGTCTATGTTTCAAGACAGCTTAAGGTTCATGAGAGGAACTACCCAACTCATGACCTTAAGTTGGTAGTTATGGTGTTTGCACTTAAAATTTGGCGCCACTACTTATATGGGGTGTATGTTGATGTGTTCACCGATCACAAGAGCTTATAATATGTCTTTAGCCAGAAGGAACTCAACCTGAGGCAAAGGAGATGGCTCGAGCTACTCAAGAACTATGATATGAGCATCTTCTACCATCCAAGTAAAGCTAATGTTGTTGCTGATGCTCTTAGCAGGTTGTCTATGGGTAGCACTGCCCACGTGGAGAAAGGAAAGAGAAAATTGGCGAAGGAAGTACACAGACTAGCCCGATTGGGAGTTCTTCTTGAAGAGAACAATGAAGGCGGAGTTATTGTTCAGGATGGGTCTACATCCTCACTTGTGGCAGAGGTAAAGGAGAAACAAGACCAAGATCCCGTCCTTCTCAAATTAAAGGGAGTTGTTCACAAACAAGGGATAATGGTTTTTACCAAAGGGGGAGATGGTGTGTTGAGGTACCAAAATAGGTTGTGTATACCTGATGTCAATGATGTTCGAGAGAGGATTATGGCCGAAGCATATAGTTCTAGATACTCTATTCATCCGGGCAACACAAAAATGTATCACGACTTAAGGGAAATCTATTGGTGGAGTGGGATGAAGAGGGATATTGTAGAATTTGTTTCCAAGTGCCCAAATTGCCAACAGGTGAAGGTTGAGCATCAAAGGCCATGTGGTTTAGCTTAAAATATAGAAATTCCTGAATGGAAGTAGGAGATGATCAACATGGACTTTATTACGGGTTTTCCGAGGTCCCAAAAGCAACACGATTCGATTTGGGTGATTGTGGATAGAATGACGAAATCAGCTCACTTCTTGGCAGTTAAGACTACTGACACTGCCGATAATTATGCAAAATTATATATATAAGAGATCGTCAGATTGCATGGGGTCCCTTTGTCTATCATCTCAGACAGAGGAGCCCAATTCACTTCCCAATTTTGGAAAGCCTTTCAGAAGGGATTAGGTTCGAAGGTGAAGTTGAGTACGGCCTTTCATCCCCACACAGATGGCCAAGAAGAGCGCACCATCCAGACATTGGAAGATATGTTGAGGGCATGCTTGCTTGACTTCAAAGGTAATTAGGACAATCACTTACCTCTCATAGAGTTTGCATATAATAATAGCTATCATGCAAGCATTCAAATGGCTCCTTATGAAGCTTTGTATGGGAGGAGATGTATATCGCCAATTGAATGGTTTGAAGTTGGTGATGTTGAGTTAATTGGACCGGATGTTTTTCACCAAGCCATGGAGAAAGTGAGAGTCATCTAAGACAGGCTAAAGACAGCCCAAAGCCGCCAAAAATCTTTCACTGATGTGAGGAGGAGAGACTTAGAGTTTGAGGTGGGTGATTGGGTATACTTGAAAGTGTCACCCATGAAGGGCGTCATGAGGTTTGGAAGGAAAGGGAAGCTCAGTCCTCCATATATTGGTCCTTCCCAGATTTCGAGACGGATTGGGAGTGTTGCCTATGAGTTGGAGTTACCCTCCGAGCTAGCCTCTATTCATCCAGTGTTTCATGTTTCAATGTTGAATAAGTGCTTAGGAGATCCCTCGTTGGTAGTCCCCATTGATAGTATTGGAGTTAAAGATAGTTTATCCTATGAAGAGGTTCCGGTCCAAATTCTTGATCGCCAAATCCGCAAATTGAGGAACAAAGAGATCGCCTCAGTTAAAGTCTTGTGGAGAAATCAATTTATTGAGGAAGCCATGTGGGAAGTGGAGGAAGACATGAAATCTAAATATCCACATCTATTCGTGCCTACCGACAAGAATGTTGAAGGTAATGTCCATTTTCTTGACTTAAAATTATTTGCGCATTATGAGTTTGATTGGTAAATTGTTTGAGAATTTGATTGGCTGAATGACTGAATTCTGATTGTGATTTGTACCCTGAGTCCATTCTTGGTTACTCGTCATTTAAGGACGAATGATCCCAAGGGAGAGATAATGTAACCCCTCAAACATTTTCCCTAAGATTCGGACCCTTTTTGTATTCATGTAGGGTCAAACTTATTATCTTGAAGTATGTGCTTGAGTTAAGATGAGTTCCGGAGTAATTGAAGAGTGTTGGAGATGATGTGGGGTCACAAAGGACCCTTAGGACCAAGCTAAGTCCAAAAAGGTTCGTCGTGGCTAAGTTAGGATGAGTTCGTATATGGGGTCGACTTCTAATGACCCTATCTTTTGAAAGACGACAACCTGGGTGGCCTAACACACATCAAATTAAAGGTCATCGAGTCTTCTTTCCAACGCCACTAAGAATGTAACTTTTGGAGTTCGGAGTCAAAAGATATGACGATCCTAAGATGAACTAGCCCAGAAGAAATCTTCAGGCCTGGGTTGCAATTGCTGGAAAACTGGGCTTGGCGCCGCAGTGGTGCGATGCGCCACTATCGCGCCAGGAATATGCCTCAGTAGTTTGGCCCCTATCGCGGCGCGCCACTACGAGGTGTGCAGGGTTTTCAAGCCAATTCCTACAACCCAGAAAGATTTGGCCTTGGCGCTGTAAGGGCGCGACGCGCCACTATCGTGCCAAGAATGTGCCTCAGTAGTTTGGTCCTTGGCGCGGCGCGCCACTAACCGATGTGTAGGTTTTTAGGCGAAATCGACCTAGCGCTGCAATGGCGCGACACGCCACTATCGCGCCAGGAGCGTTTTAGCCTATTTTCAGAACTTTTGAGGAGGGGCAATTTGGGAATTCACCCAAATTATATATGTATCATCCTTGGGTGTTTTAGGATCACAATTTGCAGCCTCACTCTCTCTCTCTAGAAAATCCCTAGAAGACTCTCTCTTCTTCATCATCTTCTTCTTCTTCTCCATTTTCAACAAAGAATTGTTCCAAGGGCTTCAAGATTCGAGTTCTCCATTGAAGACTCAACAATAAGGCTTTCTTCAAGTCTTCACTAAGGTATGTAAGGCTACTCAAAACATGGGTTGAGTCCACCCATGTGCCCTACTCTTTCTTTGAGGTTAGATGTCCATGAAAATGGAGTTTCTTGGTATGGTTTATGTTTGAATGAGTTTTGTTCCCTATTAATTTGATTCTATATGTGTTGATGTTGTTGAGCTAAGAAGGTCCTAAAATCTTCATTTTAGTATGAGTTGATGGAGGTGATTTGTTAATATGCTTTATTGATTCCTTTAACCATGTGATTATGTTGAATAAGTTAATTTTCCTTAAATGTGTTATTTCACTCGAATTGTTTGTTTAAAACCTTAGAGTTGTGATGAGTCCTAAGGATGTGATAAGTGAGGAGGGAAATGGGTTGTTATGTTGCGAGATGTTATAAATGCTTATCTATGTAGACTTGCTTGAGTTGATTGGAGGATAGAATTGATGAGTGGACAAGGTCCTAAATGAGACTTGCCATTATGACTTTATTGAGCCGAGATGAGAATAGAGTTGATGAGTTGGCAAGGTCCTAATGAAACTAGCCGTGAGGGCTTGTTTGAGATGATTGGATGGAGTCTTATGAGCATAGAGTCATGGGAGGAGTATCGAGCACGGAGGTGGGCGAGAGTATTGTCCGTATTGGAACCCCAGTAACTACGCCGCCAACGTAGGTAGGGATGGAACCGTTAAAGTCGGATGCTTCCCGTGGGATCGAACCGTTAAAGTCGGATGTTTCCCCTTTTATTGTCCTAAAATGATAGGACTTGACTAATCGATGGAATCCATGATTAGGGAGGCGTTCATGCCCTGGCAAGGTATGGACGAACGTGGCAACAACGTCTGATTGTTGTACTATCACTGGCTCATAAGTGATGGTTGTCGGATAAGAGAAACTCCCATTTAGGTCTTGATAGTGCTCCGAGTCAGTTGAGTTGAGTGGCATGTGAATTGGTCCAGTCTAAATCACTTCTTGTTAGACTTAGGACCCTTGAGTGAGTTGTTACTTATTTATGAGTTGAGATTTGTGAGTTAGATGATCCTTATCTGATGATTGTTTTATTTGGCCATTCTACATACTCGTACATTCTATATACTGACGCCATTTGGCCTGTATCATTTTATGATGCAGCGACAGGTACTAGAGATCATCAACTGGCGCTCCGTTGAAGATCCACATACACTCCCAGCCAATTGGTGAGTCCTCCTAGTTTCTGGAGGATGTTGAGCTTCCTTGTATAGTTTTGTTGTTATTTCCTTATTTTGATTGTTGGTAGCCATGGGCTTGTCATTGGCACCTTCTAGACTTTGATAGAGTCTTCATAAACTAGAGTGTGGAAAGGTCGGACTGATATTTTGGAGAAGTCTTATTAAATTTGTTTGATGATTTGGTGGTGATTGGCCCTCGGCCCTTATATTATGAATAGTGTGTCTATGATTGATGTCTTCCTCTGAGTGAATATGAATGAATGATAGTGTGGCTGAATCAGGTGGTTCGCTTGAAGGCCAGAAATGGCTTTCGAGTGCCGGTTGCGCCTAGGGTACCCTCCCAGGGCGTGACAGAAGTCTATGTCAAACAATCTCCATGTTTTGAAGATGTTCATTAGCCTCATCATGTCCTCAAGTTGGACAAAGCTCTTTATTACGGCTTGAAACAGGCACCAAAATCATGGTATGAGATGTTGTCCGAGTTCTTGTTGGAAAATGACTTCAAGAGAGGCAAAATTGATAACACTTTGTTTCTGAAGACAAGAGGAAGGGACCTGCTCATAATTCAAGTCTATGTAGAGAATTATTCGATGGGCTATCTTCACTAAGGTTATCAAACTCACCTGTAAATCATATGCATAGCCAAATGAAAAAAAAAATTAATAGTATGAGTGAATTATAAGATGTAGAATTAATAAATAAATTGTGTACCATGAATAACTTTTTGCTTTTGTTTATTGGGTAGTGTCTCTTCTAAAATTCCCTCTTGATCATTAATAAATTACGTACCATGAATAACTTGCTGCTACTACTACTACGGACACCACTAATCCTAAACTCTTTGGGAAGAAAGAGAACTCTCTATTATGTACAAACTTTCTATCCTAATCCTCAATCTCCACGCCCTCTTATCTTAGGTCATGTCGTAAGTAAGCTTGAGTTGTGCAATGTCCTATCTAATAACCTTTCCTCGGTACTTTTTCGGCCTTCCTCTACCTCTCATCGCACCCACTATATCCAACCTCTTGCACCTGCTTACTGGAACATCTATGCATGTCCTCTTAATTTAAAAAGTTACTTAATGATAAGACAAAAAATTCAAAAAAATAATTAACTCTCTCTCTATTTCTTAAACTGGACTAGGAAAATAATAATCAACACAAGTCAAGTGTAAGATGTAGAATTAATTGATTAATTACGTACCATGAGTAGTTTTTTGTTTTGGTTTGTCAGGTAATATCTTCTTGGAAGAGCCTTCATGGTCCTTTCCAGATTTGACTTCCCCGTGTTCTTCAAATTTCTTGTTCTTCTTGGCATCCTCTTTGTTTCTCTTTTGTGATTCGAGCATATTGAACATATGCAGTGGAATCAAATACAAAAGGCAAGATCAACCAATTGTTTAAATTCCCAAGGAGTCCAAAGTTGGAAAACAAATAAAATTATAGAAATCAGAAAAAGAAAATACTTAGGCTTATATACACATATCCCGTTGAGGATACATACAACATATCCCAATCATCACTGGATATATTGTATCTCATAAATTGAAAATGACCAAAAACCAGCGATGGATATCACATATAGTTTTGAGAGCAAAAATAGAGCTTTGAGATTCGAGAGAAAAATAGAGGGATGAATATAAGGGAGGGGGACAAGTTTTTCATCAAATACATGGCAATACACAGTCTTTAACACCAAAATTTGAATGTAGTCATGAACCAGTCCCAACACCAGCATAACCTAGTTGTAGCTCAAACTTCTTTCCACTATCCTCCACCATAAAACCGTCCCATCTTTTCTATAGATTTTATTTAACGACATTCACTGTAAATCCAACTTCTTTCCACTATTTAAAATGTGCGTTGCTGGAGGACGAAGATTTCTCGGAGCAAGGGAGAGGAAGCACGATGCCGTTGGTGTGTTAGTTCGTTGGAAATCAGAAGTCAAGGACTCAGGTTAATTTTTACGAATTTGCTATAAAACCTAATGTGTGGCTATTTTTGGTAATTCTTTGAAACTGTCATTATAAAGGATAATTAGAAGGTTAAAGTTAGCTAAGCCAAGTATTTTTTTTCATATATATGAATTACAAATCAAAAAAGGGGAATTTTTGAATGCCAATCATCATTATGCGTTGCTGATATCAGACTTTAGTTTGATCTAACATGTATTCATACAAAATTGTGAATAAAGACATAAAACATGAATATATACTTTTAGATGTCAACAAAATCTAAAATTGAATTTAGAAAAAATCATTTTTTACCACATAGAGAAGAGACAAACATTTGTTAATCCATATACGTTTTTTGTACCGTTTGTGTTAGATGTGAACACTTGCAATGAATTATTGTATTTCAATGAGCGAATTATTGTATTTCAATGAGAGTGTTTATACATACTAGTTTAGCGTACGTGCTTTGCACGTGTGTACCACGTCAATTAATAACATTATATATATGAAGAATGTAAAAAGTAGCAATTGACGTTAAAATAATATTGTTATTTCATTTGAAGGATTCTTTAATTCCTAACGTCAACTTTTTAATTTTTATTAAGAGACTACTTAAGATAAAAAAAAAAAGTGCTTCAATGTTTACATTTGTTTTTCTTATTGTATATTTTATGACTTCTTTTTTAGTGTACACAAGGAAAAAGAAAATCTACTAACATTATTTCTCCATATATTTTCCTCTAACCATATATATATATTAGGACTTCTTAATTTTTCAAGATATAATCAATATTATAAAGCTAAATTAAATAGTAATTTAATATAGCATAGATTTTACATGTTACCAGTAACCTACCCAAAGTTCCTAAACCTTATCATGTTAGAACATATTATAATTAATTTAGGATTTATATTCTATGCAATATTCAATATAATTAAAGTAAAATTATAATAATTAGAGGAAAAGGGTGAAAAGAAGATTTTGCCTAAACTAGAGTTTTTTAATGAAGGGTAAAAAATTCAATCAACATTATTAAGACCTTTGTGCTTTTAATATAATATAGATTAATACACAACAACAATAGCAACATACCAGTGTAATCCCATAAGTAGGGTTTGAAAAGCGTAAAGATGTATGTGGATTTTACTTCTACTTTCCGGGATACAGATGTTATTTTTGGCAGACCATTAGCTCAAAAGAGAAGTTCTCGAAATAGGATTGAAAAAAGGAAAAGGAAAAAATATATAGGAAAAAATCAAGCATTTGTTAATGTTACTAATCTTACAAAATTTATTAGAAATAGTCTATAAATTTAGAATCAGGACACTTGCTAAATTGAACTATCAATATATAGATGAAACAATGGCAAAAAGTTGGGAAATAAAATAAGATTTTGATTGAATCAAACTCATCATCATAAATCAGAGTTCTTCCGTGTAAGAAAATAAAAAGCAAAATTGGATTGAACAAAACGATGAAGAAAATCAGTATCGTTTCAATCGCGTTTATATGTTTCCTCTTGACTGTTGATTTATTCTATTAAAAACTCGCAAAAAGTTGGGAAATAAAACAAGATTTTGATTGAATCAAACTCACCATCATAAATCAGAGTTCTTCCGTGTAAGAAAATAAAAAGCAAAATTGGATTGAACAAAACGATGAAGCAAATCAGTATCGTTTCAATCGCGTTTCTATGTTTCCTCTTGGCTATTGATTTATTCTATTAAAAACTTGAATTGAGTGAAGTAGCAAAATAGCATCGCCTATAACATATATTGGTTCACATGTCTCCTCTTGGCCGCTTAGATATTTTCCTGAAAGCTTGAAGTTAAAATAATGAAGTAAATTAGTCAAGTGTCTCGCGTTTTATATGTGGACTCTTGGTTGCTGAGCTGTTTCTTGAAATCTAATTAGGAAATTTATTTAAAAAGGCATAAAACATAAGTGTGCCTTTTAACTTGACCTCAATTGATATTTATGCCCTCTAAAATAAGTAGACACTTAAACTTGTATAAAATTGAACAAATAGACATATTCATCCTATGTGGCGTCTTGCGTGTATTATTGCACGTAGGACGTTTATATCTACTTGTTCAATTTTATACAAGTTTAAGTGCCTACTTGTGCACACTCAAAGTTAAAGGACATAAATATCAATTGAGACCAAGTTAAAAGGCACACTTATGCAGTATGCCTATTTAAAATAAATTTCCCAATTATATTTCAAGAAACAACCGAGCAACCAAGTGCACATATAAAACGCGAGATACTTCACTGATTTACTTCTTCATTTTAACTTCAAGCTTTCATGAAAATATCTAAGTGGCCAAGAGGAGACATTTGAACCAATATAGGTGATAGGCATTTTTCCACTTCACTCAATTCGAGTTTTTAATAGAATAGATCAACAACCAAAAGGAAACATATGAACGCGATTGAAACAGTACTGATTTGCTTCTTCGTTTTATTCAATCCAATTTTGCTTTTTCTCTCTTACACGGAAGGACACTGATGGAATGATGGTGAGTTTCATTCAATCAAAATCTTGTTTTGATTACCCACTTTTTGCCCTTGTTTCATCTATAAATTGATAGTTCAATTTAGAAAGTGTCCTGGTTTTAAATTTATAGACCATTTATAATAAATTTTGGAAGATTAGTAACAAGATTAACAAATTCTTGATTTTTTCCAATATATTTCTCCTTTTCGCAACCTTGTTTTGAGAACTTCTCTTTTTGAGCTGAGGTTCTACCAAAAATAACATCTCTATCCTAGAAAGTAGGAGTAAAATCCATATACATCTTTACGCTTTCCAAACCCTACTTATTGGATTACACTTGGTATATTGCTATTGTTGTTGTGTATTAATATGTATAATCACTCTCATTCAAATAGAATAATTCATTGCAAGTATTCAGATATAACACAAAGGGTAGAAAAAATATATATGGATTAAAAAATTATCTCCTTCTCTATGTGGTAAATATTCAATTCTAGATTTTGATTTGACGGCTAAAAGTATATATCCATGTTTTATGTCTTTGTTCACAATTTTGTATGATTATATGTTAGATCTAACTAAAGTTTGATATAAGCGAAACATAACGATGATTGGAAAACAAAAATCCCCATTTTTGATCTGTAATTCATATATATGAAAAAAAAACTTGGCTTCGCCAACTTTAACCTTCTAATTATCCTTTACAATTGTTAGTAAATAAAATTCCTATCTTTTAGGTTTCTCCTAGTCTTTAGGAATATTAGTTTGACGTGGTTTATTATCTAGTATTTAGGAGAAAATATTGTGGGGTAGTTCCTAAATTTTAGCTTAAGCTTGTTGTGTTATTTCCTTATAAAAAGACTGCAGTCGTAGCTTTGTATGGTATCAGTCAAGGAAATTTCTTTTCACATTTTACTGCCTCTCTTTCTTTATTCTACTTTTGTTTCTTGAATGTGTTTTCTATCAGTGGCATAAGAGCCAAGTGAGATCCAAAAGAAAAAAAGAAAAAAAACAGAGAGAAATATTACTTGTTTATGGCTACAGAGAGCAATTACGTTCAAGCAGCTATTCCGCGTTTTGATGGTCACTATGACCATTGGAGTATGCTGATGGAGAATTTCTTATGGTCAAAAGAGTATTGGCCAATTGTCGAGGACGGAATCGGTGCTCCGGTGGAGGGCGAAGCCTTAACGAATGCTCAAAAGGTGGAGTTCGAAGCAAGAAAGTTGAAAGATTTTAAGGCAAAGAATTATCTCTTTCAGGCCATCGATCGTCCCACCGTAGAAACTATTCTTTGCAAAGAAACTTCTAAGGATATTGGAGATTCGATGAAGAAAAAATATCTAGGTACTGCTAGAGTGAAGCATGCACAGCTTCAAGCCTAAAGAAGGGATTTTGAGACTTTGCAAATGAAGGAAGGAGAGTCTGTAACGTGCTAGAACAATGGAGATAAGCAACAAAATGCGATTTCATGGTGAAAAGATGACTAATGTCACAATTGTGGAAAAGATATTGCGCTCCCTGATGCCGAAGTATGACTATATCGTTTGCTCCATTGAGGAGTCAAAAGATATATATGAGTTATCTCTTGACGAATTACAAAGTTCCTTATTGGTACATGAGTAGAAGATAAACCGCAGTTCATCTTCCGAAGAGCATTCCTTGAAGGCTTCTACTTTTATTTCTTCCAATTCTAGAGGAAGGGATAGAGGAAGAGAATGAGGAGATCGAGGAAATAGAGAGGGAGGCAACCAAGATGGCAGCAAAAATTTTAGAGCCAATGATGACCATGGCAAAGGCAGAGGAAGGGATTTTGACAAATCCAAGGTAGAATGTTATTGTTGTCATAAATTTGTTCATTATCATTCTGAATATCATACTAGGCTGCCTAATGAGAATGAAGAAAAGACAAATTTTGCCGAGAACAAAGAAGGAGAAACCTTGTTAATGGCTGTCCAAATTGGAACAAAGCACAAGTCAGACATTTGGTACGTGGATACTGGATGCAGTAACCATATGTGTGGAAGTAAATTTTCTTTTTTATCTAAACAAAAAATTTCATTCTACTGTGACATTTGGTGACTGTTCATCTGTGGAAGTGATGGGAAAAGGTGATATCATGATTAAAACCAAGAATGGTTTTGTGGAAAAAATCTATAATGTGTTGTATGTTCCTGACTTGAAAAGCAATTTACTGAGTGCTGGTCAGTTGCAAGAAAAGGGTTATGTCATTACGATCAAGAAGGGTGAGAGTGAAATTTATAATCCTGTGAGAGGAGCGATTGCAATAATTCAGATGAGCTCCAATAGATTGTTTCCACTAAAGATTGATGGTATTCAATCTTGTTTGATGGCTGAAGTGAAGGATTCTTCATGGTTGTGGCTTTTTCGATATGGTCACTTGAACTTTGGTGGCTTGAAGATCCTTCAGAAGAAGAATATGGTCATGGGACTTCCTGAAATTGTTGTTCCCTCCCAACTTTGTGAATAATGTGTTGTTGGCAAACAGCATCGTTCTCAGTTTCCCAAAAGTAAGTCATGGAGAGCCAAGGAGTTATTGGGGTTGGTACACTTTGATATTTGTGGACCAATAAATCCGATTTCTAATAGAGGTAAAAAATATTTTATTAACTTTATTGATGATTATTCTAGGAAGACTTGGGTGTATATTCTGGGTATCACGAAGAACATCAATCCCAAAGTTGATCTCCCTATCAGGAGGGACTCCAGGCAGATCTTCAGGAAAGACATCCAGAAACTCGTTGACAATCGGAACCGACTCAAGGGATGGAGACTCAATATCCTCATCTTTCACTCGGACAAGGTGAAAATACACCCCTTTGAGATTAGCTTCCTGGCCCTAAGGTAAGAAATAAACTTACCCTTAGGCACAAAAGGACTCCCCTTTCACTCTATGACAGCCTCGTTCAGGAATTTAAACTTAACGATTCGAGTCCTACAGTCAACCAAGGCATAACAAACATAAAGCCAGTCCATGCCAAGGATCACATCGAAATCCACCATGTCCAACTCAACCAGGTAGCCAAGGTATCCCTGTGATGAATTGACACAGTGCAATCTCTATAGACTGTCTTAGCTAAGACAGAATCACCGACAGGAGTAGCTACACTGAAAGGCTCAAGAAGACATTCGGGAATTTTATTGAATTTACTAGCCACGTAAAGAGTCACAAAAGATAAGGTGGAACCCAGATCCATCAAAACATAGCAATCAAGAGAAGAGACTCTAATCATACCCGTCACGACGTTTGGAGAGTTCTCTTGATCTTGGCGACTACACATGGCATATAGGCGGTTTGTACCTCCACTCGTACTTGAAGTAGTGCCCCTTTGATTACCTCTAGCCGGCGGTGCGGTGGCGAATGCTGGACTCTAGTTCCCCCTATTGGACACTCCCTCTAGAAATGGTTCATTTGGCCGCATTTATAACAACCAACCCTTCCCGCTCTGCATTCTCCCAAGTGGAGCCTACCAAACTTGCCGCATGGTGTCTTCCCTCTCGAGCCTTGACTTACGCTGGCCTGGGATTGAGAACCCTGGGGTCTAAGATTTTGGCGACTCTGTCCCTACCGATCATACCTGTTCTGCGGCATAGATGCACTAGCGGTGGATGAGGCATAATTGGAAAGCCTCTTCTGGAAGAAGGACTTGTTGCGCTTGTTTTGCCTCTGTTCATTCTCATGGCCTGCTGATTTTACCTTTTTGCTCAGATGCTCCTCCCTGTCTTTTCTCTTCTCATCCTCCACCTGTTGAGCATACACCATTAATCTGGTAATATCCATATTCGAGATCAACAATGCTGCTTTGCATTCCCTCTTCACATGCCTCCCTAATCCGGAGACGAACTTCTTCATCTGTGACCTCACATCTGGGATTATTTCTGGAGCATACCTGGACAGCTGGATGAACTTCAGGCCATACTTCTTAACTGTCATACCTTCCTATTTTATGCTTTCTTAGTTGATTTGTACCGGGAGGAGTCCTCTCATAGGTTTAATGCTTTCTAGTTATAGTTAGCCCTTTTTTGTATCGGGTATGAATTAGCCGACCTTAGTAGGTTAGTCGACTTATGAACCAACATAGGATCGGAGGTAAGGTTTATGTCCCCCTCCTTGTACTTTTATTTTGGTTATTTATGTTAAGGCTTAGGGGTGTTGCTCAACCCCTGACTCTGCATGAGAGGTGGGAGCCTCGTGTAGGGTTTGTTCCGATAAAAAAATCTCGGTGAAAGAAGTGGTCATGAAAGGCTCCTTCAAATTCATCCCACCTAGCAGGTTCAGCATCCTCACCCCTACCTTGCTCCCATTGGTTATACCAGATGTTTGCCACATCCTTGAGTTGATAAGACACCAACTCAACCCCCTCAATTTCCGTAGCATGCATAGCTTTCAGAATTTTCCACATCTCATCAATAAAGTTTTGGGGATTTTCATCAACCTTAGAATCTGTGAATGCCGGCGGATTCATTCTCAGAAAGTCTCTAATTCTAGTGGCAGCAGATGGTTCTTGGGAACTAGAGCTAAGAGTCGGTGAACTCTGGTTATCATTTTGGGCAGCCATTAATTGCGTGAGCATTGCAATCGCCCCTCGAAATTCTGACTCTGATGTGGGTGCAGGCGGAGTAGCAGCCACATAGGGTGCCTCCGCATATCTCGCAGGTCGGCCTCTAGCCCTTGCTGGGCGTGCCTCTGATAGGGGCATCTCAGCGTTATCAACATTTCTCTGGATAGCCGTATGTTTAGGAGGCATTATCTGTAACATATAAACGCACGAATTAGAAAGGAGTTTTATAGAGTTTAACTCTATCGCACGAATTCAGAGTATGTAAGAAGTGAAACAATTTCTAATGTCTTATAGCCTCCTGATTATAAGTGTGGTGCACAACACACTCATAAGAAAGACTCTACTAGACACGGCTTCATAGACTCCCTAGGACTCTTGAACTCTGTGCTCTAATACCATGTTTGTCACGCCCTGGGGGTTACCCTAGACGTGACCGGCACTCGAAAGTCATTTATGACCTTCAACCGAATCACTATATTCAGTCACACTATCATTCAATTACATTCACTTAAAGAAGGGTTCAATCATAACATACTATTCACAATATGAGGGCCGAAGGCCAAACATTATCAACTCAACAAAATAAGTATAATAGGACTCCTCAAGGTAACAATCCAACCTCCTCATACTCTAGTCTATGAAGCCTCTATCAAAGTCTAGGAGGTGCCAATGACAAGCCCATGGCTACCATCAACCAAAATAAGGAGACAAAATGAAACTATACAGGGAGCTCAAGATCCTTCGGAAACTAGGAGGACTCACCAAGTAGCTAGAAGTGTGTGCATAATCAACGGTGCGCCGGTTGATAATCTCTGGTACCTGTCTCTGCATCATGAAACGATGCAGGCCAAATGGCATCAGTACATGGAATGTACGAATATGTAAAATAGTCGGATGAAACAAACATCAAAAAAACATCAATATCAACTCAGGATCTCAACTCATATATATATACATAAGAACTCACTCAAGTGTCCTAAGTCTAACAAGAAATGGTTCAGACGGGACCAATCACAAGCCACTCAACTCAACTGACTCGGAGTACAATCAAGACCTAAATGGGAGTTTCTCTTATCCGACAACCATCACCTATGAGCTAGTGATAGTACAACAATCAGACGTTGTTGCCACTTCCGTCCATACCTTGCCAGGGCATGAATGCCTCACTAATCATGGATACCATCGATTAGTCAAGTCCTATCATTTCAAGACAATAAAAAAATGGGAAACATTCGACTTTAACAGTTCGATCCCACGGGAAGCATCCGAGTTTAACGGTTCCATTCTTACCTACATTGGCGGCGTAGTTTCTGGGGTTTGAGTATGGACTATACTCTTACCCGATTCGGTGCTCGATACTCATCCCATGACTCCATGCTCATAAGACTCCCTCCAATCATCTCAAACAAGCCCTTACGGCTAGTTTCATGTGGGACATTGCCAACTCATCAACTCTATTCTCATTTCAACTCAATTAAGTCATAATGGCAAATCCCATTTAGGACCTCGTCCACTCATCAATTCTATCCTCCAATCAACTCAATCAAGCCTCATTTAGATAAGCATTTATAACGTCTCACAAACATAACAAACCATTCCTCTCCTCATTTAACACCTCCTTAGGACTCAACACAACTCTAAAAATTTTAAACCAACAACTCAAGAGGAATAACACATTTAAGGAAATTGACACATTCAACATAATCACATGATTAAAGGGATCAACAAAGCATATTAACAAGTCATTTCCATCAACTCATACTAACATGAAGGTTTTAGGAACTTCTTAGCTCAACAACATCAACACCAATAAAGTCAAATTAATAGGAGACCAAAACTCATTCAAACATAAATCATACAAAGAAACTCCATTTTCATGGGCATCTAACCTCAAAGCAAGAGTAGGGCACATGGGTGGACTCAACCCATGTTTTGAATAGCCTTACATACCTTAAAATAGATTTTTGAAGGAACCTTGTTGTTGGGTCTTTAATGGAAACTTGAAGTCTTGAAGCTCTTGGAACAATTCCTTGTTGGAAATGGAGAGGAAGAAGAAGAAGATGAAGAGAGAATTTTCTAGGTCTTTTAGAGAGAGAGTGGGGCTGAATATATGTTCCCAAATGCTCAAGGATGATACATATATAATTTGGGACAATTCCCAAATTGCCCCTTCTCAAAACTTTTGAAAAATAGGCTAAAACGCTCCTAGCGTGATAATGGCGCGTCGCGCCCTTGCAGTACCAGGTCGATTATGCCTAAAACCTGCACATCGATTAGTGAAGCGCCGCTCCAAGGACCAAACTACTAAGGCACATTCTTGGTGCGATAGTGGCACGTCGCGCCCTTACAGCCCCAAAGCCAAATCTTTCTGGGTTCTGGAAATTGGCTTGAAAACCCTACACACCTCGTAGTGGCGCATCGCGCCAGGGGACAAACTACTTAGGCATGTTCCTGGCGCGATAGTGGCACATCACGCCACTGCGGCACCAACCCCAGTTTTCTAATAATTGTACCCCAGGCTTGGAAATCCCTGGCGTGCTAGTTCGTCTTAGGATCGTCATATCTTTCGATTACGAACTCCAAAAATTACATTCTTGGTGGCATTGGAAAGAAGACTTGATGACCTTTAATTTAATAGTCGTGTGCCACCCAGATTGTCATCTTTCAAAAGATAGGGTCGTTAGAAGTCGACCCCTTAAACAAAGTCATCCAAAGACTTAGCCACGACGGATCTTTTGGACTTAGCTTGGTCCTAAGGGTCCTTTGTGACCCCACATCACCTCCAACACTCTTCAATTACTCAGGGACTCATCTTAACTCAAGCATATACTTCATAATAATTGAGTTAGACCCTACACGTATACAAAAAAGGTTTGAATCTTAGGGAAACATTTTGAGGGGTGTTATAGAAGCATTAAAAGATGCTGACTGGATCAAATCTATGCAAGAAGAGTTGCATTAGTTTGAGAGAAGTAAGGTTTGGCATCTGGTTCCTCAACCATCCGATAGAACCATCATAGGTACCAGGTGGGTCTTTAGAAACAAGCTTGATGAACATGGTACAATTGTCAGAAATAAGTCGTGATTGGTGGTTCAAGGATACAGTTAGGAAGAGGGCGTTGATTATGATGAGACCTTTGCACCTATGGCGAGGATGGAAACCATGATAATACTTATTGCATTTGCTGCATTTGTGGGTTTAAAGCTGTACCAAATAGATGTCAAACGTGCCTTCCTAAATGGCTATCTGAAAGAAGTTGTAACACCCCTCAAAAAATTTTCCTAAGATTCGGACCCTTCTTGTATTCGTGTAGCATCAAACTTATTATTTTGAATTATGTGCTTGAGTTAAGATGAGTCCCTGATTAATTGAAGAGTGTTGGAGATGATGTGGGGTCAAGAAGGACCCCTAGGACCAAGCTAAGTCCAAAAAGGTTCGTTGTGGCTAAGTTAGGATGAGTTTGTATATGGGGTCGACTTCTAATGACCCTATCTTCTGAAAGACGACAACCTGGGTGGTCCACAACATATCAAATTAAAGGTCGTCGAGTCTTTTTTCCAACGCCACCAAGAATGTAACTTTTGGAGTTCGAAGTCAAAAGATATGACGATCCTAAGATGAACTAGCACAACAGGGATTTTCAGGCATGGGTTGCAATTGCTGGAAAATTGGGCTTGGCGCCGCATGGTTCGATGCACCACTATCACGCCAGGAACACACCTCAGTAGTTTGTCCCCTGGCGTGGCACGCTACTACGAGGTGTGCAGGGTTTTCAAGCCAATTCCCAGGACCTAGAAAGATTTGGCCTTGGCGCTGTAAGGGCGCGACACGCCACTATCGCGCCAAGAATGTGCCTCAGTAGTTTGGTCCTTGGCGCGGCGCGCCACTAACAGATGTGTAGGTTTTTAGGCGAAATCAACCTGACGCTGCAATGGCGCGACGCGCCACTATCGCGCCAGCAACATTTTAGCCTATTTTTAGAACTTTTGAGGAGGGGCAATTTGGGAATTCACCCAAATTATATATGTATCATCCTTGGGCATTTTAAGATCACAATTTGCAGCCTCACTCTATGTCTAGAAAAGCCCTAGAAGACTTTCTCTTCTTTATCATCATCTTCTTCTTCTCCATTTTCAACAAAGAATTGTTCCAAGACCTTTAAGATTCGATTTCTCCATTGAAGACCCAACAATAAGGTTTTCTTTAAGTCTTCACTAAGGTATATAAGGCTAATCAAAACATGGGTTGAGTCCACCCATGTGACCTACTCTTGCTTTGAGGTTAGATGTCAATAAAAATGGAGTTTCTTGGTATGGTTTATGTTTGAATGAGTTTTGTTCCCTATTAATTTGATTCTATATGTGTTGATGTTGTTGAGCTAAGAAGGTCCTAAAATCTTCATTCTAGTATGAGTTGATGGAGGTGATTTATTAATATGCTTTGTTGATTCCTTTAACCATGTAATTATGTTGAATAAGTCAATTTTCCTTAAATGTGTTATTTCAATCGAATTGTTTATTTAAAACCTTAGAGTTGTGATGAGTCCTAAGGATGTGATAAGTGAGGAGGGAAATGGGTTGTTAAGTTGCGAGATGTTATAAATGCTTATCTATGTAGAATTGCTTGAGTTGATTGGAGCATAGAATTGATGAGTGGACAAGGTTCTAAATGAGACTTGCCATTATGACTTGATTGAGTCAAGATGAGAATAGAGTTGATGAGTTGGCAAGGTCCTAATGAAACTAGCCGTGAGGGCTTGTTTGAGATAATTGGATGGAGTCTTATGAGCATAGAGTCATGGGAGGAGTATCGAGCACCGAGGCGGGCGAGAGTATGGTCCGTACTGGAACCCCAGTAACTACGCCGCCAATGTAGATAGGGATAGAACCGTTAAAGTCGAATGCTTCCCATGGGATTGAACAGTTAAAGTCGGATGTTTCCCCTTTTATTATCCTAAAATGATAGGACTTGACTAATCGATGGAATCCATGATTAGGGAGGCGTTCATGCCCTAGCAAGGTATGGAGAGATGTGGAAACAACGTCTGATTGTTATACTATCACTGGTTCATAAGTGATGGTTGTCGGATAAGCGAAACTCTCATTTAGGTCTTGATAGTGCTCCGAGTCAGTTGAGTTGAGTGGCATGTGAATTGGTCCCGTCTAAATCACTTCTTGTTAGATTTAGGACCTTTGAGTGAGTTGTTACTTATTTATGAGTTGAGATTTGCGAGTTAGATGATCCTTATTTGATGATTGTTTTATGCGACCATTTTACATACTCGTACATTCTATGTACTGACGCCATTTTAGCCTGCATCGTTTTATGATGCAGCGACAGGTACTAGAGATCATCAACCGGTGCTCCGTTGAAGATCCACATACACTCCCAGCCAGTTGGTGAGTCCTCCTAGTTTCCGGAGGATGTTGAGCTTCCTTGTATAGTTTTGTTGTTGTTTCTTATTTTGATTGTTGGTAGCCATGGGCTTGTCATTGGCACCTTCTAGACTTTGATAGAGGCTTCATAGACTAGAGTGTGGGAAGGTCGGACTGATATTTTTGAGAAGTCTTATTAAATTTGTTTGATGAGTTGGTGGTGATTGAACCTCGGCCCTTATATTATGAATAGTGTGTCTATGATTGATGTCTTCCTCTAAGTGAATATGAATGAATGATAGTGTGGCTGAATCAGGTGGTTCGCTTGAAGGCCAGAAATGGCTTTCGAGTGTCGGTTGCGCCTAGGGTACCTTCTCGGGGCGTGACAAATATGGTATTAGAGCACAGAGTTCAAGAGTCTTAGGGAGTCTATGAAGACGTGTCTTGTAGAGTCTTGATTATGGGTGTGTTGTGCACCACACTTATAATCAGGAGGCTATAAGACATTAGGAATTGTTTCACTTCTTTCACACTCTGAATTCATGCAATAGAGTCAAACTCTATAAACTTCCTTTCTAATTCGTGCATTTATACGTTACAGATAATGCCTCCTAAACGTACGGCTAGCCTGAGGAATGTTGATAATGCCGAGACGCCCCAATTAGAGGTACGCCCTGCAAGGGCTAGAGGCCAACCTGCGAGATATGCAGAGGCACCTCAAGTGCCTGCTACTCCGCTTGTACCCACTTCAGAGGCATAATTGCGAGGGGCAATTGCAATGCTCACTCAATTAGTGGCGGCCCGAAATAGTAATCAGAGTTCGTCCACTCTTAGCTCTAGTCCCCAAGAGTCATCGGCTTGTACTAGAATTATATACTTTCTGAGAATGAATCCGCCGGCATTTACGGGTTCTAAGGTTGATGAAGATCCCCAAAATTTCCTTGATGAGATGTAGAAAATTCTGAAAGCTATGCACGCTACAGAAATTGAGGGGGTTGAGTTGGTGTCTTATCAACTCAAGGAAGTAGCAAACATTTGGTATAACCAATGGGAACAAGGTAGAGGTAAGGATGCTGAACTTGCTGTGTGGGATGAATTTGAAGGAGCTTTTCTTGACCACTTCTTTCCCTGAGAATTAAGGGAAGCAAAGGTGGAGGAGTTTGTAAATTTGAAACAAGAAGGCATGACTGTTAAGGAGTATGGCCTGAAGTTCATCCAGTTGTCTAAGTATGCTCCAGAAATAATCCAGATATGAGGTCAAAGATGAGGAAGTTCGTCTCCGGGTTAGGGAGGCATGTGAAGAAAGAATGCAAAGCAGCATTGTTGATCTCGGACATGGATATTTCCAGATTAATGGTGTATGCTCAATAGGTGAAGGATGAGAAGAGAAAAGACAGAGAGGAGCATATGAGCAAGAAGGCAAGATCAACGGGCCATGAGGATGAACAGAGGCAAAACAAGGGCAACAGGTCTTTCTTCCAGAAGAGGCCTCCCAACTATGCCTCATCCATAGAAAGTGCACCTATGCCACAGAACAGGTATGATCGGCAGGAACAGAGTCGCCAGAGTTTCAGACCCCAAGGCTCTCAATCCCAGACGAGTGTGAGTCAAGGTTCGAGAGGGAAGCCACCATGCGGCAAGTGCGGTAGGCTCCACTTGGGGGAGTGCAGAGAGGGAAGGGTTGGTTGTTATAAATGCGGCTAAATGGATCATTTTTAGAGGGAGTGTCCAACAAGGGGAAATGGGCCCCAACATTCTACCACCGCACCACCGGCTAGAGTCAATCAGAGGGGAACTACTTCAGGCACCGGCGAAGGTACAAACCGTTTATATGCCATGGGTAGTCGCCAAGATCAAGAGAATTCTCCAAACATCGTGATGGGTATGATTCGAGTCTCTTATTTTGACCGTTATGTTTTGATGGATCCGGGTGCCACCCTATCCTTTGTGACTCCTTACGTAGCTAGTAAATTCAATAAAATTCCCGAATATCTTTGTGAGCCTTTTTGTGTAGCTACTCCTGTTGGTGCTTCTATTTTATCTAAGAGAGTCTATAGAGATTGCACTATGTTAATTCATCACAGGGATACCTTGGCTGACTTGGTTGAGTTGGACATGGTTGATTTCGATGTGATCGTTGGCATGGGCTGGCTTTATGTCTGGTATGCCTCTATTGATTGTAGGACTCAGACTGTTAAGTTCAAATTCCCGAATGAGGCTGTCATAGAGTGGAAGGGTAATCCTGTTGTGCCTAAGGGTAAGTTTATTTCCTACCTTAGGTCCAGGAAGCTAATCTCAAAGGGGTGCATTTATCACCTGGTCCGAGTGAAAGATGACAATGTTGAGTCCCCATCCCTTGAGTCGGTTCCGATTGTCAACAAGTTTCCTAATGTTTTTCTTGAAGATCTGCCTGGAGTCCCTTCGGATAGGGAGATTGACTTTGGGATTGATGTTCTTCCTAATACCCAGCCTATCTCAATCCCTCCATATAGAATGGCTCCGGCCGATTTGAAGGAGTTGAAAGAACAGTTGAAAGACTTGTTAGATAAGGGATTCATTAGGCCAAGTATCTCACCATGGGGTGCTCCGATCCTATTTGTGCGAAAGAAAGATGGGTCCCTTAGAATGTGTATTGACTACAGGCAGTTGAACAAGGTCACCATAAAAAATAAATACCCTCTCCCCAGAATAGATGACTTATTCGATCAACTTCAGGGTGCCACTTGCTTCTCAAAGATAGACCTGAGATCCGGCTACCACCAGTTGAGAGTGAGGGAGTGCGATATTCCAAAGACAGCGTTTCAGACCCGTTATGGCCACTTTGAATTTTTGGTCATGTTCTTTGGGTTGACAAATGCCCCTGCAGCTTTTATGGATCTCATGAACCGGGTATTTAAACCATATCTTGATATGTTTGTGATTGTATTTTTTATTTTTTTTATGGGAACAGACCCTATACGAGGCTCCCACCTCTCGTGCACAGTCAGGGGTTGAGCAACACCCCCAAGCCTTAACATAAATAACAAAAGTAAAAATACAAGGAGGGGGACATAAAACCTTACCTCCGATCCTATGTTGGTTCATAAGTCGGCTAACCTACTAAGGTCGGCTAACTCATCCCCGAAACAAAAAAGGGCTAACTATAACTAGAAAGCAGTAAACCTATGAGAGGACTCCTCCCGGTACAAATTAACTAATAAAGCATAAATGAGGGAGACTCTCCCCTTCCATGAGAAAATAAGAAAGTAGCCTACACTAGTCATATTCAAATATGCTACGACTCAGGCATAGCTACATTGAGGAAGAACAAGTATACGAACCTTCTATCTCGCATGGGTTGGGGAAATTCTTTTCATCTTTGCTCTTTTTAGACATGTCGTACCAAGTAGGTCCAAGGAAATTTGCAGCAACAACAATCGCAGCTAAGGGGGATGAAATGATAGGAAGTAGATGTAGCCATAGCAGCCAGCTTGCTTGGGAAGAGTTCCAAGGCTGCAGCCCTGGCTTAAATGTTTGACTGAAGGTGCCTTGCACTTTGGAAGGGTCCATTGTTGATGTTTGATATGCCTGCACATCAGCAAGTAAACAAGCAAAGAGTTCCAGGTGGATGTTGTATAATCAGCATTGTGTTTGTTGGAGCTCCGTCTTCTTGTCTTCTCATCAATTAAAACAGTCAAGGAGTTCCAAAGGACTTGTATGGAAGGGGGCTGCTGCAGGTGTTTAATGAATGCAACAGGTATGCATGGAGAGTTGATGGGAATATGTGAGGCCCTTGCAAATGTGGTTGTTATGTCCCTTTGTCTGTGACTTTGTTTACCTGCACTAATAAGCAAACAAGGAACCAAACAAGTGTGATAGTTGTGGGGGTTGTTGCAAACCTGTAGACAGTTTCTTGTTGCCTCCAAAGGAATCTTGGAGTACCTGCACAGATAAACAAAACCAACAAACCACACTGCTGTAACTATTAACTTGTATTTGTTCCTTGTCTGTTACAGGTTGGTGGAGTTGTTGCTGGGGTGTGTTGATAATAGATAATATGGATGGCAAGCTGAGTG
This sequence comes from Solanum dulcamara, assembly GCF_947179165.1. Lineage (NCBI taxonomy): Eukaryota > Viridiplantae > Streptophyta > Magnoliopsida > Solanales > Solanaceae > Solanum > Solanum dulcamara. Next base: position 54,145,574 of record NC_077244.1, on the reverse strand, counting down.
TGCTTCTCCATAGAAGCCCCAGGTTACTGCAGCCCCTATAGCATTTCCAAAGAGGGTCTGCCATCTGGATGACTGGAAGGAGTGCATCCGGAATATAAGGAATGCTGAAGGGAATAGATGAGGCCCCTGCATGTGGGTCTGTATGCAGCTCCTTGTTGCTTCCAAAGATAAAAAACAAAGAGCTGCAAGATTCTTGTGATGCTGAATTGTTGTTGCAGGTATTTCATAAGAGAAATTGGCTTGGAAGGAGGGCTAATGTGTTGATGAATTCCTAACATGGTAGGCTGCTGTCTCTATGTTATTGCCTTTTATTTGCCAAGGTGCCCCTGATGCTATTGTGTCTACATATAGACCATCAATAGAATACAAACATCCAACCAAACAGAATAACCAGTAGGGGCCATATGAAGTGCTCTTAGTGGGGATTTTTGATTTGATGGTTGTATCTGTGATGACCTCTATGTATTTGTTGTTAAGGCCTGTTGATGTATCACTCCAGCAACCTGCAATAATACAACAAGCAAACCCAGGCAAGGAAGGATTTACACAAGATAGCAAAAAGGAAAAGACCTGAAAGTGTGCTTCGGAGACTGTTAGCTTTGTCCAAGTCGCTCAACTAACGTCTCCAATTATCCATTTGAGTTGAAACTTCATGAGGTCTGCACTTATAGCCTTTTCTTTACACCTGAAAAATTTGGAGGCTTTTTGCCCAAGTTGGAAATTCCAAACAGCAAAATGCTTTCTCTTTATGCTTAAGGCAGCTGATTTTTTCAAGGTCGCTCGCCTAACATCTCGAATTATCTGTTTGGACTGAAACTTCTTGGGCCTTGTCAAAATAGTATGTGCTACAATCCTGCAAAGTTTTAAGGCCATGGTGCAGGTCCACAAGCTGCAACTCACCCTGCACATCTTACCCTGCTGAAGCTTAGGTACAGATATTGCAGGGAGGGTGTTGGCCTGAATGAGAGGCTGACTATTTGGTGAAGTCCTAGCATGCCAGGTTGTTGCTTCTCTTTTGTTGAGGTAACTTGAACCTGTAGAGACAAGTGACAAGAAGACAAACAAGGAGGATAGATGCACAGGCTGCTGCAGGTTCTTTTGTAGCTCCAAATTACTTCTATAGTAAAGGAGGTTAAGATGCATGTTGTTGCAAGTTACTTCCAAGAGGGGACCCTTAGTTGTGATCAGGATCATCTCCTTAAGGTACCTGCACCCACCAACAGAAATAGAAAAACACACATACAAACAATTCTGCAAGTTATAGTAACTACTACTAATGACTTGTAGGTGTTCCCTGAGTGTTGCAAGTTGGTGGATCTGTTGCTGGAGGGTGTTGTTGTTGAGGAAGGTAAGAGGCAAGCTGAATTTGCAGTACAAAGGATTCCCTATGCAGGATCCTGTTGCTGCTGTAGTGTAGCATATGCAAGTGATGTTGCTGAGATGCTGCAGGTCTATGGTAGGTTGTTGGTCCAAGAATTCCAATCTCAGCTGCTGAAACTCCAATACCAGGCTCAAAGCTTCATGATACCTGCACCAGATAAACAAACAAAAGGAAAAATCCCTTTGTTGATTCCTGTGTTGTATCTCTACAGCATTCTTGCAGCTCCAAGGCCATCTCCAAGTTATCCATTGGTTCATTTTGCAGCTGTTGTGCCAAGAAGCAAACCTCACCTGGCTTGCAGTTGTTTGTTCCCTTTTTCCAAATCTGCTGGTACCTACACAATCAAGCATGAAAAGAAAAAAGAAACTATCTACTCTAATCCTTACCTCTAGGGGTAGGTTGATTGCTCTAGGAAGGCAATAAACAAGGGAGACTCTCCCCTTTACAAAACTCCTAACTATGAATTTATACATAGGGAGTTCTGTACTACTATTAATGGTATACAATTCAAGGAGGTTGTTTGATCCTCTTCAGTTTTGTCCTCCTAAAATTTGGCATCCCCATTTTGTCTAGGATATAGTATCCTCTTGTTTCCTTAGGAAGCTGTTGAGCACTGTAGAATTGAACCATGCTGTCTACACTATGGCTATGCTTGGAAAGTGTATCTGCAACAAAGTTAGCTTCCCTATAGATATGTTTGCATTGAAAGAAATCCAGCATTATGATCAGTTCCTGCAGGTCTGTGATGTAATTCCTGATATTCCAGGGTGGTGTAATCTCTTGTTTTAGCCATTTCACAAGTAATTCAGAGTCAACCTCCAGTAGGACCCTGCTGTAGCCATGTTGAATGCACCAAGTGATGCCCAGAAGTGCAGCCTGTACCTCAGCTTGGTTGTTAGAACCAACTCCAAGTGGTGCAGCAAATGCATAAAGGAGGTTTCCTTTGTGGTCTCTTAAGATGCCCCCAGTTCCAATTTTCCCAGGATTATTCAAAGCACTTCCATCAGTGTTAAATTTAACCACATTGTAAGTTGGTTTGTACCAACTAACTTGGGTGATTTTCAGCTCCTGACTGCAGCTTTCCACCATAATTATTAGCTCCTTCCAGTCACTTGGCCAGCTAAGGTAAGGGAAAGCTGTGAAGATCAGCATGTAAAGTTCTTTGATAACTGAGAACTTCACTCTAGTACTGCTTGACTTTTTTCCTTCATATTTGCTAGCACATATGTTCTTCCATAGATTCCAACAGATGAATATGGGGGTAGCTTGCATTAATAGTTTATGGACTTCATTATTTGGTTTAACCAACCACCATTTCATCAGAGTGCTCCTCATGGGGCTGCTGCTGTGATGTATACCCCAACAATCAGAGAAATAATTCCATATATGTCTAGCCATGTGTCCTGAGATGAATATATGATCTATATTATCCCGTCCTGACCTGTAGCAACAAGAGCACTAAACAGGTGCATGACCAAATTTCTCAATACTTTCATTAGTGGGCAACTTGCTTCTGAGAGTTCTCCAAACTAGAAAGGATATCTTAAAAGGTATATTCTTATGCCATACATAAGTGTCAGTCATGGTTTTGTTCCTTTTTGGCCTGATCTTGTTCCAAGCTGAAGCACAAGTGATGTTTCCATCTGAGGTCAACTTCCAGTAGGCTGTATCTGGGATGTTAGGTTGATACTTGAAGGAAAAACTAAGAATCTTCTATATCAGATGATGTGGTGCATGTTGCCTCACCTTCTCTTCATCCCATTCTCCATTCTTCAGGAACTTGGAAACAGTGGTATTGTTAAGTCTAGGTAGACAGTCTTTGTGATAAGCTAGGGGGCCAATTCCTAGCCAATCATCCCACCAAAAACTGCAAGAGCCTGAGTTAAGGTGCCACTGTATATGAGGCTCAATCTCAGCTTTGTTTGTCATCATGTGTTTCCACATAATTGATTGACCAGTATCCCATTTCTTGATTACTGTATTTGCCCTTTGGCAATACTTGGCCCTCAGAAAGCTCCCCCATAGAGTCTTCTTAGACCTGAAAATCCACCATTGTTTATATTGCATTGCTAGGCAGACATCTTTCAGATTTTTCATGCCAACACCTCCTTCATCTGTTGGGTAGCTGAGGGTCTCCCATGATGCCCAATGGTATTTTATTTTTTCTTTGTCCCATCCCCAAAAGAAGTCTGCTATTAGGGATTTTATTTGTTTGAGTGTAGTAGAAGTTGGAATCACAGCAGATAAGAGATGAATTGGAAGGGACTGCAACACATACTTCACAAGAGTAGCTCTCCCCCCATAACTGAGAATTTTGGTATGCCATCCTCTAATTTTGGATGTTACTTTGGACACCATACTAGTAAAGTATATGATCCTTTGACCTCCAATATATAAGGGGCAACCCAAGTAAGTAATAGGGCCATGACTTGTTTTGAAACCAGTGGTAGAAGTGACCCTTTCAGTGATCTCAGGATCAGCATTCAGAGGGATCATGCACTGACTCTTTTTTGTGTTAATAAGCTGGCCTGAAGTCTGCTCATACACTTCCAGTGTCTTCATGATCAGCTTGAGAGAGTAACTACATGTTGAAGTGAAAATGATTATATCATCAGCAAAGCTCAAATGATTAATCAATGGACCTTTCTTCTCCATGTGGAAACCTTTGTACAAATAGTGTTGATGAAGATTATTGAGCATTCTTGATAGTACCTCAGCACCTAAAATAAATAGGGCTGGGGATAGTGGATCTCCCTGTTTGAGGCCTCTTGTAGAGTGGAAGAAACCATGCCTACCTCTATTCACAATAACTGAATACCAGTTATTAGCCATAAGTCTCCAAACCATGTCAATAAATACTTCTCCAAATCCAAACCTTCTCATGACTAGACATATAAATGCCCAGGACACCCTATCATAGGCTTTGGCCATGTCTAATTTGATCACAACATTATCTCCAAGCTTTGTTTTTTTAATGCTATGAGTGATTTCCTGTGCCAACATAATGTTTTCAGATATACTTCTTCCCTTAACAAAACCTGACTGATTTTCAGAGATCAGTTGAGGAAGAATAGGAGCAAGTCTGAGACATAGGATCTTTGAAATAACTTTATTGGTGAAGTTACTTAGTGATATAGGCCTGAAATCTGATAACTTATTAGGATGATCTACTTTTGGGAGTAGGACCAAACAAGCATGTGAGATGAACTTGGGAATAGAATGCCCACAAAAAAAGTATTTCACCAAATTGAATAAGTCTTCACTGATGATATCCCAGCAAGTTTGGAAGAACTTGCCATTAAAACCATCTGGACCTGCAGCAGATACATCACTGAGGGAAAATACAGCTTCTTTCAGCTCCTCTTTAGTTGGCATAGCATTAAGAGCCTGGTTTTGATTATCTGTGATGGATTTGGGGATACATCTGAGGATATCTTCATTGATAGCATCATCCTTACCAGTAAAGATCTTCTCAAAGTACTCACATGCAGCAGTAGCTATATTCTGATCACCTTGAATAGTATTATCTTGTTCATCAGTAATCTGATGGATGAATAATCTTCTTCTCCTTCCTCTAATAATAGCATGAAAGTACTTGGAATTGGCATCTCCCTCCTTAAACCACTGAAGCTTAGTTTTTTTTTAAGGATGGATTGTTCAGTCTTCAAGTATTTAATGTACTGAGCATTCACAAGATTCAGCTTGATCTTGTTATCCTCAGACTTGTCTTGGATGAGATCAACTTCAGCTTGCTTTACCTTCTCTTCAAACTCTTTGACAGCTTCATATATGTCCCCATACTGTTGCCTTGACCAGCTACTAAGGGTGTTAGCCACCCTCTTAAGTTTCAAGTGGAATATTCTCATTGGATTACCCTCTACTGGTCTTTCCCAACAGACTCTAACAGTGTACTGGAAAGTCTCATTATCCACCCAACAGTTGAGGAACTTGAAGTATTTGATAGGATTACTGTGAGTCTCCTTACATTCAAGTAATAGAGGGGAGTGATCTGAACCTGTTGAAGCAAGATGAGCCACAGTAGTCATGGGCATCATCTCTAACCACCTATCATTCACCATGGCCCTGTCCAGTCTCTTCCAAATTCTAACTTCCATGTCCCTGTTGTTGCACCATGTAAATTTCTGCCCATGGAATCCCAGATCAGTGAGACCACATGCCTCAATTACACTTATGAACTCTAAGCTTTTGTTCATGTTGTATGGTTGTCCTCCTAGTTTTTCATCAACATCAGTGATCACATTAAAGTCTCCAATAATGCACCATGGCTTGTCTGTGTCAGCATACTGCAGCATTTTATCCCAAAGAGTTCTTCTCAGGTAATCCTTACACTTGGCATAAACAAATGTAATAATATGAGAATTAGGATTAGCCACATGTTTGATTTCACAAGTACACTGTTGTTCATCTTGGTCTACAATAGAGCAGTCCACATCCTTAGTCCAAAACAACCAAATCTTGTTATTGGGATTATGAATGGCACTGTCCATTCTCAGCTGAATTCTGTAGTGGTTGAGATGTGATTGATTAGCAAATGGTTCCAGGATTGCCAACATAGTTAATTTGTGATAATCCTTGAGTTTTTGGAGTCTATCCAAGGCACCTTGAGTATCAATACTCCTTGCATTCCAGCATATTGTATTCATCATCAAAGTTTCAGGGATTTGGACCTTGTGTTGATGCCACTCTTACAAGTAGCATTATCTGAACTGGTGGAGATGTCTTGTTTCTGTTTTTTCTTCTTCTTCTTTGCTTGCTGACCCCTGGGTGATAAACCCTGCTTCTCAGTGACCTGCAACACTTCATCCTGAGTTGTAGAATCTGTGATATCATCCAGTGCTCTAATGGGAGAGGCACTAGTTTCCTCATCCTCATCATGAGTTTGTTCCCTTTGATCTAGGTCCTCTTCATCTTCAGATTGAATAGGTCTATATTCATCCTCCAAGTCAACTGATATGGCTCTCTTATTAAGCACACACAACTCAGTAGAGCTGGATTGAATTTGAAGAGGTGTAGCATGAATCCCTGCTTGTTCATCAACCAACACATAGTTCACTCTGTGTTGTGTCTTTTCAGACAGAGATTTTTTACTTTTTTTCTATCTTTTTCTTCAGTGCCTCCCTCTTCTTTTTACTCAAAGAAAGAGTATATTTATTGTTCAGTAGCTGAATCACTGCACCTGTATTTTGTTCACTAATTTTTGGAGATTCAACACCTCCCTTATCACTGTCCTCTGAAAACTGTTGAACATCATCTTGTTGCAATGGCATGTTGGACCTTATATCTGCTGGAATAGTGGTGGCAGGGGCTCTAGGGTCTTTCCTATGGTCAACCAATAGACTTTCCCTCCCCTTGGTTTCCCCTTCCTGCAGATTAGTGATTTGCTCCTGTATTCCTCCAACCTGACCTCCACAGACTTCTTCAGCCACAACATTAATACTATTTAAGATATTAAAGTAATTGGGGGAGCCATGGGGGTGTGGGAGCACTAAGTCAATACTTGGGATTTTTCCATTGGCTTTGTTGCTTTCCACATTATTCAAACTAGTATTTGGTGCACACCTGGCAGTAAAATTTTGCTCTTTTTGTTTGTCTGCAGGTCTGCTCTCTTCATTAACATGTAATACCTGCTGTATGGGATTATGGGGGCTGGGATCCAATATTGTATGGGAAGTGGGGAGTAGGCTCTGGACTCCAGAGTCTACATTACAATCTTGGATATTACAAGTATTAAAGTTAGAGTTACTAAGCATACATGCCTGCTGTTGAGATTTTCCTTCTTTGCTGTTGCTGATAATATGCTGGAGTGGTACTGAACTTTCCCCTTTTGTCATGGATACTTGTGTTTTATGTTGTTGTGGTTGTTGTTGGTTGTGTTGTCCATTTTTTTTGCCTTTCCTCCTTTGAATTTGCCAACCTGCATGTTCTTGGTCTCTTTTTTCAGCTTCAGCTTTGCTAGTGTTTTGTTGTTCCTTATTTTGTTTGTCTTCTTGGTGTTTTAGCTCCTTGTTCTGTTGTTCCTTATTCTTTTCATTGCTGGACTTATCTTTGTTTCTTGCTTATTCTTCTTGAACTTGCTTTTTCTTATTATCTTCATCCCTTCTTTTCATAGTACAAACATGAATGGTGTGACCTTGATGTTTGCAGTGTTGACAGTAATCTGGCACCCCCTCATATTGGATAGACTGCCACCTTCCTGCTCTATTTTCATCTTCACCATAACCCATCCATACATGCTGTGGTCTTTGTTTTGTAATGTCAATTTGTACTTTGACTTTTGCAATACTACCCCTTGTTTTCTTGTAGGTTGCCAAATCCAAGAACAACACCTTTCCAATTGGGGATAGTAATGGGGTTACCACTTCAAGACGATAACAGTGCCAAGGTAATTCAGGTAATATATCCCATATAGGAACTAGAGATGTTTCTTCTTCAGGCTTGAAGGTGGGGGTCCACAGCTGGAGTCTCATAAGTTGGCCATTTATGTACATTCTTCCTTTGGACCATACAGTAGAGTGATCATACTCATTGTCCAAGTCTATGTACAGATGCCTAGAGTTAAAATGGGTAAGTTTCACTCCTCCTCTGAGCTCTGTTTGCAAGATGAATTTCTTTCTAATGGTTTCCATCTTAGGCATAGTATTTGTGAATTTTCCTATTAGAGTATACTTACAATCACTAGCCAATTTCACCAGGAAATCTTCTTCTGTAAATACTACAGCTGGATAGCCTTGCTTTGTGGTAATTTTGGGAGGTGTAATATCAATAATGTCTGTTTTCATAGCTTCTTGGGCTCTCAACTTAGTAGCCAGAGTTTGGTGGATGACAGGATTAGGAGGGGTTGGAGTATTAGTATTGGGGTGCTTGGTTTGTTTGGCAGGTAAATTAGTATTGGGAAGCACCACATGATTATTAGGAGTAGGAGTATTAAAACTTGGAGCTCTAAGTTGGTTTGAGTTTCTGGAACCTAGGTTGCTTCCAGTATTCAGAGCAGCAGGTTTGTTAGTAGATTTAATAGCATCAAAATTATTTGACACTTTCATAGGATTGCTATTAGGAACATAAGGTCTATGGACAAGTTGAGATTTCACATTGAGCCCCCTGTTCAACTGGGCAGGTTGTTTGTTTTTTTCAACATTACCAAGTATTATGTTCCCCTGCTCCTTGTGTTTAGCAACAAGATCAGCATCAACATTGTGAGTAGAATTCTGAATTTCCTCATTATTCTTGGTCACAGCAAGATGCAAATTAGTAGGCTTAACAGTAGCAGCATTAGCTAAATTTCCTTTTTGTACATTATTATCAAGTAAGCTAAGTTCATGAGGTTTGACAGTGTCACTATGCATTTGAACAACATTGTTACTATGATCAGCACTTTTTACTAGATATTGGTTGAAATAGTTAGAAGACTTACCTGGATGAGCCACAGTAGGAGCACTGTTCCATTTCTTATCAGTGAAGTTCCCCTTCGAAATTTCTTTTGGGGCATGACCATTTTCTTCAATGCCTTCCAATATTAGCATTCTATTTCCTTGTTGTTCATTTTGAACATGATCCAATACAACAGCCACAGCTTTAGATCGAACAACACTGTGACAGTGTTCTTCAGGGAGATGCAAGTCTTGACGACTTTTTGAATTTGAGCTTGTTGATGGTGATTCGAGGCACTCTATATAGCTTGGAAGCTTCATAACACCTTGATGAGTCTTTTGGAATTGGTCTCTTGCCAATTGGTTCACCGGAGCTCCGGCACCACCAAAGTCGTCTTGACAACTTTTTGAATTTGAACTTGTTTGTAGAGATTCGAGACATGTGTTATAGTTAGAAACCTTATCCACACTGTTATGCGCCTTTTGGTATTGGTCTTGGATGAATTGGCTCGCCGGAGCTCCGGCGACTCCATTGTTGTCAGAGCTCAAGGATAAATTTGAAGAGTGTGGCAGTGATTCGAGATGGCGCACATGGATGGGGAGATTGATAACAGCTTGAGGAACATTTTGGCATTCATCTTGTGCGTTATGGCTTGCCGGAGCTCCGGCGCCGACAACAATTTGTTCGCCGGAGTTGATTTTGCCAGAGATTTTTGTTCCTAGCGGGGCGCCTTGTCCTTGCGAACAAAGCCAGGTGGTGCGAGGGCTAGAATATCGCCGGAGGTGGCTGGAAATTAAAGGCGCAGTGGTGGCGCACTGGCGACGATGTTGAGCTGATGCGCCTCTGCATTTCTCTCAATTGGGACTAAATGTTTTTGTGAATTTTGCATTGTGGTTGGCATATGAGATGAAGAATCATCTCCAATATTGTTTATAACCTTTAGCAATCCACGATTTCTCAAGGATATGATTTTTTCAGCTTGCAGCAGCTCCTCACTCGAACAATGAACAGTGATCACTTCAGTCTTTTGCAAATTTGAGGAGCTGTAGATGGAATCTGAGGGTGAAGTAACTTTCGTTGTGTTCGTATCGACGGAATCTACGATTCCATCTTTCGAACAAAATTTTTCGAGGTCCGGAGGTGGGTCCCACCCCATTTCGTTTTTGTGACTAAAATGCCCTTCCTTAAGATAATGATTACTAGGGTTTGCAGAAAACTACTTTTGTTTGTGATTGTATTCATAGATGATATTTTGGTTTACTCTAAAAATGAGGAGGAGCACGCCCATCATCTTAGAGTTGTCTTGCAAACTTTGAGGGACCAGATATTGTATGCAAAGTTCTCCAAATGTGAATTTTGGCTTGCATCAGTGGCCTTCCTAGGCCATATTGTATTTGGAGATGGTATTCAGGTTGATGCTCAGAAGATTAAAGCAGTGAGAAATTAGCCCAGATCCACGTCCCCGACAGAGATAAGGAGCTTCTTGGGTTTAGCCGGCTATTATCGAAGGTTTGTAGAGGGATTCACATCCATATCATCACCATTGACTAAGCTGACCCAAAATAAGGTTAAGTTCCAATGGTCCGATGCTTGTGAGGAGAGTTTCCAGAAATTGAAGACCAAGCTAACCACTGCTCCTATCTTGACATTTCCCGATGGAACAGAGGGCTTTGTGATCTATTTTGATGCATCTAGAGTTGGTTTGGGCTGTGTGTTGATGCAGAGGGGGAAGGTAATAGCTTATGTTTCAAGACAGCTTAAGGTTCATGAGAGGAACTACCCAACTCATGACCTTAAGCTGGCAGTTGTGGTGTTTGCGCTTAAAATTTGGCGCCACTACTTATATGGGGTGTATGTTAATGTGTTCACCGATCATAAGAGCTTATAATACGTCTTTAGCCAGAAGGAACTCAACCTGAGGCAAAGGAGATGGCTCGAGCTACTTAAGAACTATGATATGAGCATCCTCTACCATCCAAGTAAAGCTAATGTTGTTGTTGATGCTCTTAGCAGTTTTTCTATGGGTAGCACTGCCCACGTGGAGAAAGGAAAGAGAAAATTGGCGAAGGAAGTACACAGACTAGCCCGATTGGGAGTTCTTCTTGAAGAGAACAATGAAGGCGGAGTTATTGTTCAGGATGGGTCTACATCCTCACTTGTGGCAGAGGTAAAGGAGAAACAAGACCAAGATCCTGTCCTTCTCAAATTGAAGGGAGTTGTTCACAAACAAGGGATAATGGTTTTTACCAAGGGGGAGATGGTGTGTTGAGGTACCAAAATAGGTTGTGTATACCTAATGTCAATGATGTTCGAGAGAGGGTTATGGCCGAAGCATATAGTTCTAGATACTCTATTCATCCGGGCTCCACAAAAATGTATCACGACTTAAGGGAAATCTATTGGTGGAGTGGGATGAAGAGGGATATTGCAGAATTTGTTTCCAAGTGCCCAAATTGCCAATAGGTGAAGGTTGAGCATCAAAGGCCATGTGGTTTAGCTTAAAATATAGAAATTCCTGAATGGAAGTAGGAGATGATCAACATGGACTTTATTACGGGTTTGCCGAGGTCCCGAAAGCAACACGATTCGATTTGGGTGATTGTGGATAGAATGACGAAATCAGCTCACTTCTTGGCAGTTAAGACTACTGACACTGCCGAGAATTATGCAAAATTATATATATAAGAGATCGTCAGATTGCATGGGGTCCCTTTGTCTATCATCTCAGACAAAGGAGCCCAATTCACTTCCCAATTTTGGAAAGCCTTTCAGAAGGGATTAGGTTCGAAGGTGAAGTTGAGTACGGCCTTTCATCCCTAGACAGATGGCCAAGAAGAGCGCACCATCCAGACATTGGAAGATATGTTGAGGGCATGCTTGCTTGACTTCAAAGGTAATTAGGACAATCACTTACCTCTCATAGAGTTTGCATATAATAATAGCTATCATGCAAGCATTCAAATGGCTCCTTATGAAGCTTTGTATGGGAGGAGATGTATATCGCCAATTGGATGGTTTGAAGTTGGTGATGTTGAGTTGATTGGACCGGATGTTTTTCACCAAGCCATGGAGAAAGTGAGAGTCATCTAAGACAGGCTAAAGACAGCCCAAAGCCGCCAAAAATCTTACACTGATGTGAGGAGGAGAGACTTAGAGTTTTTTTTTTTTTTTTGAGGGAACAGACCCTATACGAGGCTCCAACCTCTCGTGCACAGTCAGGGGTTGAGCATCACCCCCAAACCTTAACATAAAATAAAACAGAAAAATACAAGGAGGGGGACATAAACCTTACCTCCGATCCTATGTTGGTTCATAAGTCGGCTAACCTATTAAGGTCGGCTAACTCATCCCCGTAGCAAAAGGAGCTATCTATAACTAGAAAGCAGTAAACCTATGAGAGGACTTCTCCCGATACAAGTCGACTAAGAAAGCATAAATGAGGGAGACTCTCCCCTTCCATGAAAAGACAAGAAAGTAACCTACACTAGTCCTATTCAACTATGCTACGTACCATACATAGCTAAATTGAAGAAGAACAAGTATATGAACCTTCTATCTTGCATGGGGTGAAGAAGCTCTTTTCATCTTTGCCCTTTTTCGTCTTGTCGTACCAAGTAAGTCCAAGGGAAGTATGCAACAGCATCGCAATCATGATTATCAGCTAAGGAGGATGAAACGAGAATTTTGCAGCTTCTGATGTTCCAGCAGCCTTGGATATTGGAGGGTTCTTGTGTGCCTGCACAGAATCCAGGAGGGCTGTTGCAGGTGTTGTATCATGGGACTTAGAGTTTGAGGTGGGTGATTGGGTATACTTGAAAGTGTCACCCATGAAGGGCGTCATGAGGTTTGGAAGGAAAGGGAAGCTCAGTCCTCCATACATTGGTCCTTACCAGATTTCGAGACGGATTGGGAGTGTTGCCTATGAGTTGGAGTTACCCTCCAAGCTAGCCTCTATTCATCCAGTGTTTCATGTTTCAATGTTGAAGAAGTGCTTAGGAGATCCCTCGTTGGTAGTCCCCATTGATAGTATTGGAGTTAAGGATAGCTTATCCTATGAAGAGGTTCCGGTCCAAATTCTTGATCGCCAAATCCGCAAATTGAGGAACAAAGAGATCGCCTCAGTTAAAGTCTTGTGGAGAAATCAATTTATTGAGGAAGCCACGTGGGAAGTGGAGGAAGACATGAAATCTAAATATCCACATCTATTCGTGCCTACCGACAAGAATATTGAAGGTAATGTCCATTTTCTTGACTTAAAATTGTTTGCGCATTATGAGTTTGATTGGTAAATTGTTTGAGAATTTGATTGGCTGAATGACTGAATTCTGATTGTGATTTGTACCCTGAGTCCATTCTTGGTTACTCGTCATTTAAGGACGAATGATCCCAAGGGGGAGATAATGTAACCCCTCAAACATTTTTCCTAAGATTCGGACCCTTTTTGTATTCGTATAGGGTCAAACTTATTATTTTGAAGTATGTGCTTGAGTTAAGATGAGTCCCTGAGTAATTGAAGAGTGTTGGAGATGATGTGGGGTAACAAAGGACCCTTAGGACCAAGCTAAGTCCAAAAAAATTCATCGTGGCTAAGTTAGGATGAGTTCGTATATGGGGTCGACTTCTAATGACCTTATCTTTTGAAAGACGACAACCTGGGTGGCCCACGACACATCAAATTAAAGGTCATCGAGTCTTCTTTCCAATGCCACCAAGAATGTAACTTTTAGAGTTCGAAGTCAAAAGATATGACGATCCTAAGATGAACTAGCACAGAAGGGATTTTCAGGCCTGGGTTGCAATTGCTGGAAAACTGGGCTTGGCACCGCAGTGGTGCGATGCGCCACTATCGCGCCAGGAATATGCCTCAGTAGTTTGGCCCCTAGCGCGGCGCGCCACTACGAGGTGTGCAGGGTTTTCAAGCCAATTCCTAGAACCCAGAAAGATTTGGCCTTGGCGCTGTAAGGGCGCGACGCGCCACTATCGTGCCAAGAATGTGCCTCAGTAGTTTGGTCCTTGGCGCGGCGCGCCACTAACCGATGTGTAGGTTTTTAGGCAAAATCGACCTAGCGCTGCAATGGCGCGACACGCCACTATCGCGCCAGGAGCGTTTTAGCCTATTTTCAGAACTTTTGAGGAGGGGCAATTTGGGAATTCACCCAAATTATATATGTATCATCCTTGGGTGTTTTAGGATCACAATTTGCAGCCTCACTCTCTCTCTCTAGAAAATCCCTAGAAGACTCTCTCTTCTTCATCATCTTCTTCTTCTTCTCCATTTTCAACAAAGAATTGTTCCAAGGGCTTCAAGATTCGAGTTCTCCATTGAAGACTCAACAATAAGGCTTTCTTCAAGTCTTCACTAAGGTATGTAAGGCTACTCAAAACATGGGTTGAGTCCACCCATGTGCCCTACTCTTTCTTTGAGGTTAGATGTCCATGAAAATGGAGTTTCTTGGTATGGTTTATGTTTGAATGAGTTTTGTTCCCTATTAATTTGATTCTATATGTGTTGATGTTGTTGAGCTAAGAAGGTCCTAAAATCTTCATTTTAGTATGAGTTGATGGAGGTGATTTGTTAATATGCTTTGTTGATTCCTTTAACCATGTGATTATGTTGAATAAGTTAATTTTCCTTAAATGTGTTATTTCACTCGAATTGTTTGTTTAAAACCTTAGAGTTGTGATGAGTCCTAAGGATGTGATAAGTGAGGAGGGAAATGGGTTGTTATGTTGCGAGATGTTATAAATGCTTATCTATGTAGACTTGCTTGAGTTGATTGGAGGATAGAATTGATGAGTGGACAAGGTCCTAAATGAGACTTGCCATTATGACTTTATTGAGCCGAGATGAGAATAGAGTTGATGAGTTGGCAAGGTCCTAATGAAACTAGCTGTGAGGGCTTGTTTGAGCTGATTGGATGGAGTCTTATGAGCATAAAGTCATGGGAGGAGTATCGAGCACCGAGGTGGGCGAGAGTATTGTCCGTATTGGAACCCCAGTAACTACGCCGCCAACGTAGGTAGGGATGGAACCGTTAAAGTCGGATGCTTCCCGTGGGATCGAACCGTTAAAGTCGGATGTTTCCCCTTTTATTGTCCTAAAATGATAGGACTTGACTAATCGATGGAATCCATGATTAGGGAGGCGTTCATGCCCTGGCAAGGTATGGACGGACGTGGCAACAACGTCTGATTGTTGTACTATCACTGGCTCATAAGTGATGGTTGTCGGATAAGAGAAACTCCCATTTAGGTCTTGATAGTGCTCCGAGTCAGTTGAGTTGAGTGGCATGTGAATTGGTCCAGTCTAAATCACTTCTTGTTAGACTTAGGACCCTTGAGTGAGTTGTTACTTATTTATGAGTTGAGATTTGCGAGTTAGATGATCCTTATCTGATGATTGTTTTATTTGGCCATTCTACATACTCGTACATTCTATATACTGACGCCATTTGGCCTGTATCATTTTATGATGCAGCGACAGGTACTAGAGATCATCAACTGGCGCTCCATTGAAGATCCACATACACTCCCAGCCAATTGGTGAGTCCTCCTAGTTTCCGGAGGATGTTGAGCTTCCTTGTATAGTTTTGTTGTTATTTCCTTATTTTGATTGTTGGTAGCCGTGGGCTTGTCATTGGCACCTTCTAGACTTTGATAGAGTCTTCATAAACTAGAGTGTGGAAAGGTCGGACTGATATTTTGGAGAAGTCTTATTAAATTTGTTTGATGATTTGGTGGTGATTGGCCCTCGGCCCTTATATTATGAATAGTGTGTCTATGATTGATGTCTTCCTCTGAGTGAATATGAATGAATGATAGTGTGGCTGAATCAGGTGGTTCGCTTGAAGGCCAGAAATGGCTTTCGAGTGCCGGTTGCGCCTAGGGTACCCTCCCAGGGCGTGACAGAAGTCTATGTCAAACAATCTCCATGTTTTGAAGATGTTCATTAGCCTCATCATGTCCTCAAGTTGGACAAAGCTCTTTATTACGGCTTGAAACAGGCACCAAAATCATGGTATGAGATGTTGTCCGAGTTCTTGTTGGAAAATGACTTCAAGAGAGGCAAAATTGATAACACTTTGTTTCTGAAGACAAGAGGAAGGGACCTGCTCATAATTCAAGTCTATGTAGAGAATTATTCGATGGGCTATCTTCACTAAGGTTATCAAACTCACCTGTAAATCATATGCATAGCCAAATGAAAAAAAAATAATTAATAGTATGAGTGAATTATAAGATGTAGAATTAATAAATAAATTGTGTACCATGAATAACTTTTTGCTTTTGTTTATTGGGTAGTGTCTCTTCTAAAATTCCCTCTTGGTCATTAATAAATTACGTACCATGAATAACTTGCTGCTACTACTACTACGGACACCACTAATCCTAAACTCTTTGGGAAGAAAGAGAACTCTCTATTATGTACAAACTTTCTATCCTAATCCTCAATCTCCACGCCCTCTTATCTTAGGTCATGTCGTAAGTAAGCTTGAGTTGTGCAATGTCCTATCTAATAACCTTTCCTCGGTACTTTTTCGGCCTTCCTCTACCTCTCATCGCACCCACTATATCCAACCTCTTGCACCTGCTTACTGGAACATCTATGCATGTCCTCTTAATTTAAAAAGTTACTTAATGATAAGACAAAAAATTCAAAAAAATAATTAACTCTCTCTCTATTTCTTAAACTGGACTAGGAAAATAATAATCAACACAAGTCAAGTGTAAGATGTAGAATTAATTGATTAATTACGTACCATGAGTAGTTTTTTGTTTTGGTTTGTCAGGTAATATCTTCTTGGAAGAGCCTTCATGGTCCTTTCCAGATTTGACTTCCCCGTGTTCTTCAAATTTCTTGTTCTTCTTGGCATCCTCTTTGTTTCTCTTTTGTGATTCGAGCATATTGAACATATGCAGTGGAATCAAATACAAAAGGCAAGATCAACCAATTGTTTAAATTCCCAAGGAGTCCAAAGTTGGAAAACAAATAAAATTATAGAAATCAGAAAAAGAAAATACTTAGGCTTATATACACATATCCCGTTGAGGATACATACAACATATCCCAATCATCACTGGATATATTGTATCTCATAAATTGAAAATGACCAAAAACCAGCGATGGATATCACATATAGTTTTGAGAGCAAAAATAGAGCTTTGAGATTCGAGAGAAAAATAGAGGGATGAATATAAGGGAGGGGGACAAGTTTTTCATCAAATACATGGCAATACACAGTCTTTAACACCAAAATTTGAATGTAGTCATGAACCAGTCCCAACACCAGCATAACCTAGTTGTAGCTCAAACTTCTTTCCACTATCCTCCACCATAAAACCGTCCCATCTTTTCTATAGATTTTATTTAACGACATTCACTGTAAATCCAACTTCTTTCCACTATTTAAAATGTGCGTTGCTGGAGGACGAAGATTTCTCGGAGCAAGGGAGAGGAAGCACGATGCCGTTGGTGTGTTAGTTCGTTGGAAATCAGAAGTCAAGGACTCAGGTTAATTTTTACGAATTTGCTATAAAACCTAATGTGTGGCTATTTTTGGTAATTCTTTGAAACTGTCATTATAAAGGATAATTAGAAGGTTAAAGTTAGCTAAGCCAAGTATTTTTTTTCATATATATGAATTACAAATCAAAAAAGGGGAATTTTTGAATGCCAATCATCATTATGCGTTGCTGATATCAGACTTTAGTTTGATCTAACATGTATTCATACAAAATTGTGAATAAAGACATAAAACATGAATATATACTTTTAGCTGTCAACAAAATCTAAAATTGAATTTAGAAAAAATCATTTTTTACCACATAGAGAAGAGACAAACATTTGTTAATCCATATACGTTTTTTGTACCGTTTGTGTTAGATGTGAACACTTGCAATGAATTATTGTATTTCAATGAGCGAATTATTGTATTTCAATGAGAGTGTTTATACATACTAATTTAGCGTACGTGCTTTGCACGTGTGTACCACGTCAATTAATAACATTATATATATGAAGAATGTAAAAAGTAGCAATTGACGTTAAAATAATATTGTTATTTCATTTGAAGGATTCTTTAATTCCTAACGTCAACTTTTTAATTTTTATTAAGAGACTACTTAAGATAAAAAAAAAAGTGCTTCAATGTTTACATTTGTTTTTCTTATTGTATATTTTATGACTTCTTTTTTAGTGTACACAAGGAAAAAGAAAATCTACTAACATTATTTCTCCATATATTTTCCTCTAACCATATATATATATTAGGACTTCTTAATTTTTCAAGATATAATCAATATTATAAAGCTAAATTAAATAGTAATTTAATATAGCATAGATTTTACATGTTACCGGTAACCTACCCAAAGTTCCTAAACCTTATCATGTTAGAACATATTATAATTAATTTAGGATTTATATTCTATGCAATATTCAATATAATTAAAGTAAAATTATAATAATTAGAGGAAAAGGGTGAAAAGAAGATTTTGCCTAAACTAGAGTTTTTTAATGAAGGGTAAAAAATTCAATCAACATTATTAAGATCTTTGTGCTTTTAATATAATATAGATTAATACACAACAACAATAGCAACATACCAGTGTAATCCCATAAGTAGGGTTTGAAAAGCGTAAAGATGTATGTGGATTTTACTTCTACTTTTCGGGATACAGATGTTATTTTTGGCAGACCATTAGCTCAAAAGAGAAGTTCTCGAAATAGGATTGCAAAAAGGAAAAGGAAAAAATATATAGGAAAAAATCAAGCATTTGTTAATGTTACTAATCTTACAAAATTTATTAGAAATAGTCTATAAATTTAGAATCAGGACACTTGCTAAATTGAACTATCAATATATAGATGAAACAATGGCAAAAAGTTGGGAAATAAAATAAGATTTTGATTGAATCAAACTCATCATCATAAATCAGAGTTCTTCCGTGTAAGAAAATAAAAAGCAAAATTGGATTGAACAAAACGATGAAGAAAATCAGTATCGTTTCAATCGCGTTTATATGTTTCCTCTTGACTGTTGATTTATTCTATTAAAAACTCGCAAAAAGTTGGGAAATAAAACAAGATTTTGATTGAATCAAACTCACCATCATAAATCAGAGTTCTTCCGTGTAAGAAAATAAAAAGCAAAATTGGATTGAACAAAACGATGAAGCAAATCAGTATCGTTTCAATCGCGTTTATATGTTTCCTCTTGGCTGTTGATTTATTCTATTAAAAACTTGAATTGAGTGAAGTAGCAAAATAGCATCGCCTATAACATATATTGGTTCACATGTCTCCTCTTGGCCGCTTAGATATTTTCCTGAAAGCTTGAAGTTAAAATAATGAAGTAAATTAGTCAAGTGTCTCGCGTTTTATATGTGGACTATTGGTTGCTGAGCTGTTTCTTGAAATCTAATTGGGAAATTTATTTAAAATAGGCATAATACATAAGTGTGCCTTTTAACTTGACCTCAATTGATATTTATGCCCTCTAAAATAAGTAGACACTTAAACTTGTATAAAATTGAACAAATAGACATATTCATCCTATGTGGCGTCTTACGTGTATTATTGCACGTAGGACGTTTGTATCTACTTTTTCAATTTTATACAAGTTTAAGTGTCTACTTGTGCACACTCAAAGTTAAAGGACATAAATATCAATTGAGACCAAGTTAAAAGGCACACTTATGCAGTATGCCTATTTAAAATAAATTTCCCAATTAGATTTCAAGAAACAACCGAGCAACCAAGAGTGCACATATAAAACGCGAGATACTTCACTGATTTACTTCTTCATTTTAACTTCAAGCTTTCATGAAAATATCTAAGTGGCCAAGAGGAGATATTTGAACCAATATAGGTGATAGGCATTTTTCTACTTCACTCAATTCGAGTTTTTAATAGAATAGATCAACAACCAAGAGGAAACATATGAACGCGATTGAAACAGTACTGATTTGCTTCTTCGTTTTATTCAATCCAATTTTGCTTTTTCTCTCTTACACGGAAGGACACTGATGGAATGATGGTGAGTTTCATTCAATCAAAATCTTGTTTTGTTTACCCACTTTTTGCCCTTGTTTCATCTATAAATTGATAGTTCAATTTAGAAAGTGTCCTGGTTTTAAATTTATAGACCATTTATAATAGATTTTGGAAGATTAGTAACAAGATTAACAAATGCTTGATTTTTTCCAATATATTTCTCCTTTTCGCAACCTTGTTTTGAGAACTTCTCTTTTTGAGCTGAGGTTCTACCAAAAATAACATCTCTATCCTAGAAAGTAGGAGTAAAATCCATATACATCTTTACGCTTTCCAAACCCTAGATTACACTTGGTATATTGCTATTGTTGTTGTGTATTAATATGTATAATCACTCTCATTCAAATAGAATAATTCCTTGTAAGTGTTCAGATATAACACAAAGGGTACAAAAAAACATATATGGATTAAAAAATTGTCTCCTTCTCTATGTGGTAAATATTCAATTCTAGATTTTGATTTAACGGCTAAAAGTATATATCCATGTTTTATGTCTTTGTTCACAATTTTGTATGATTATATGTTAGATCTAACTAAAGTTTGATATAAGCGAAACATAACGATGATTGGCAAACAAAAATCCCCATTTTTGATCTGTAATTCATATATATGAAAAATCTAATTATCCTTTACAATTGTTAGTAAATAAAATTCCTATCTTTTAGGTTTGTCCTAGTCTTTAGGAATATTAGTTTAACATAGTTTATTATTTAGTATTTAGAAGAAAATATTGTGGGGTAGTTCCTAAATTTTAGCTTAAGCTTGTTGTGTTATTTCCATATAAAAAGACTGCAGTCGCAGCTTTGTATGGTATCAGTCAAGGAAATTTCTTTTCACATTTTACTGCCTATCTTTCTTTATTCTACTTTTGTTTCTTGAATGTGTTTTGCTATCAGTGGCATCAGAGCCAAGTGAGATCCAAAAGAAAAAAAAGAAAAAAAAACAGAGAGAAATATTACTAGTTTATGGCTATAGAGAGCAATTACGTTCAAGCAGCTATTCCGCATTTTGATGGTCACTATGACCATTGGAGTATGCTGATGGAGAATTTCTTACGGTCAAAGGAGTATTGGTCAATTGTCGAGGACGGAATCGGCGCTCCGGTGGAGGGCGAAGCCTTAACGAATGCTCAAAAGGTGGAGTTCGAAGCAAGAAAGTTGAAAAATTAAGGCAAAGATTTATCTCTTTCAGGCCATCGATCGTCCCACCCTAGAAACTATTCTTTGCAAAGAAACTTCTAAGGATATTGGGGATTCGATGAAGAAAAAATATCTAGGTACTGCTAGAGTGAAGCGTGCACAGCTTCAAGCCTAGAGAAGGGATTTCGAGACTTTGCAAATAAAGGAAGGAGAGTCTGTAACGTGCTAGAACAATGGAGATAAGCAACCAAATGCGATTTCATGGTGAAAAGATGACTGATGTCACAATTGTGGAAAAGATATTGCGCTCCCTGATGCCGAAGTATGACTATGTCGTTTGCTCCATTGAGGAGTCAAAAGATATAGATGAGTTATCTCTTGACGAATTGCAAAGTTCCTTATTAGTACATGAACAGAAGATGTGTTAGAAAATGAGATTTTCTAGATAGTTTTTTAGTCTAATAGTGTTCTCTTTTAAATATTATGTTTGGTTTGTAAAGGAAGGGTAATCCTTGTTTTATGGAATTTGTTTTGTAAGTGGTTGGATAGGTATAGACTCTACTTACTTTTTGAAAAAGCTTATATAGGTATATGTATTCAAGCCTTATGTAAGATGTCATATGAATGTAAAATCTGTTGCTAAACCTTATTTTTTCTTATCTGTTTAAAAATCTAACAGTGGTATCAAGAGCCCTTCTTCTTGAGGGATGTGTGAAGGCAAGAAAGCCAAGGTTTTCTCCAGTTCTTCTAAGGTGAGCTGAGCAGTGAGCAGCAGTAACATGGCATCCAACAGCTTCTTGGGTGAAGGCCCTCCTATGTTTTACAGGAGAAAATTATCACATATGGGTGATAAAGATAAAGGCTTATTTCAAAGCTCTTAGTCTATGGGAAACAATTGAAAGAGAAGATGATCCTCCTCCACTTGGACCAAATCCAACAGTTGCACAAATGAAGATTTATGAAGATGCGAAGTCAAGGAAACCAAAGGCTCTCACATGTCTTCATTCAGCACTTTCAGATGTGATTTTCACAAGAATAATGACTTGTGAAACACCTAAAGAAGCATGGGATAAGCTAAAAGAGGAGTTCGATGGAAGTGATAGAGTGAAGGCTGTCAAACTCTTAACTCTCAAAAGAGAATTTGAGATATTAAGGATGAAAGAAGGAGATACTGTGAAAGAGTATTCTGCCAAACTTGTGGAAGTTGTAAACAAAATAAGGTTGTTTGGTGAAATCTTTCCAGATTCAAAGGTGGTGGAGAAGATGATGATAAGCTTACCAGCAAGGTTCGAGTCCAAGATTTCAGCAATAGAGGAATCTTGTGATTTAAAGACTTTATCAGTTGCAGAACTGATCAGCAAGTTGCAAGCCCAAGAACAAAGATCAAGCATAAGAGATGGAGAAGTAGCAGAAATGGCATTTCAGGCACAACATAAAGGCAAGCTGCTTGTGAAGGACAATAGAAGGATGGAAGGAGATAAAGTAGCAAAGGGAAAACCATGGAAGAAAACTTCAAAAAAAGGGAAGTTTCCACCTTGCAGCCACTGTAAAAGAACCAATCATCAAGAAAAAGACTGCTGGTTCAAAGGAAAGCCATCCATTCAATGTAGATTCTGTAAAAAGATGGGTCATATTGAGAAAAATTGTAGGGTCAAGTAGAATCAGCCACAACAACATCATGCGCAGCAGGCAAATTTTGTTGAAGAGTCGGAAAAGGAAGAAGAAAGCTTGTTTATGGCTTCTCACGAAGAAAACACAAGCAACAAATCCTCATGGTTCATAGACAGTGGATGTACGAGTCATATGTCACACAATGAGCTCTTGTTTCACACACTTAACAAGTCGTTCAAAGCTAAAGTTAGGATGGGAAATGGTGAAACAGTCGATGCATATGGAAAGGGTTCAGTTGCCTTTCAAACTACACAAGGTACAAAGTTTATACATGATGTATTGTATGTTCCTTGTTTAGCATGTAACTTGTTAAGTGTGGCTCAAATGATGTCGAAAGGTTGTTCCTTAATTTTTAAGGGCAAACATTGTTTGGTTTTTGACTCAAAAGATAGTTTGATTGTTAAAGTAGAAATGGTGGATAAATCTTTTCCTTTAGATGGGAAGTTTGATAATGCAAATTTTGCAAGTATGGATGAGTCATGGTTGTGGCACAAAAGATATGGGCATTTTAACTATGCTACTTTAAAGTCTATGTATGAGAAAGACTTGACTAAAGAGTTACCTGAGATCTCACTGTCTAAAGAAGTTTGTGAGGCATGTCAGATGGATAAGGTACACAGAAAATCATTTCCTAAAAGTGCTACCTGGAGGGCAACTGAAAAACTTGAATTAGTTCATACTGATGTGTGTGGACCTATGCAGACATCATCTTTAGGACAAAATAAATATTTTGTTCTCTTTATTGATGACTTAACAAGGATGATTTGGGTGTATTTTTTTGAGTAACAAGTCCCAAGTATTTTCAGTTTTTAAGAAATTTAAAGCTTTTTTTGAAAGACAAAGTAGTTGTAAGCTGAAGTCTTTGAGATCGGACAATGGTGGTGAATACACTTCAAATGAGTTCAATAAGTATTGTGAAGATATGGAGATTGATCACAAGTTGACAGTACGTTATTCACCCAAACAAAATGGAGTCTCGGAGAGGAAAAACAGGATTGTTGTTGAAATGGCTAGATGTTTGTTGCTTGAAAAGAAACTACCGCAAAGCTTTTGGGCAGAAGCTGTTTATACTTCAGTATATCTTTTAAATAGGTTGGCAACTAAAGCTGTGGATAAGAAAACTCCTATTGAGGCTTGGAGTGGAATAAAACCATCTGCCAAGCACTTAAAAATCTTTGGTTCGATTTGCTATTCTCATGTTCCTTCAGTCAAAAGAAGCAAACTTGAACCGAAAGGTGAATTGGGGATCTTCATTGGTTATTCATCGCAAGCCAAAGGTTATAGAGTTTTCAGCTTGCAAACAAAAAGTATTTCCATCAGAAGATATGTTGTAGTAGATGAGCATGCTTTTTGGAACTGGGATAAGGAGCAAATTGAGAAAGATAATGCAGATTTTCAGAACTTGCGTCCGCTGCCTGAAATCCAATCATTTGGCTCTGAAAATTTGGAAAAAGATGAAGAATCAGATGGGGAATCCTCACTTGATTCGCCCATTTTGAAAATAAAGTCCCTTTCTGAGATATATGAAAAATGTAATGTTGCAATCTCAGAGCCAAATAGCTATCAAGAAGCATCAAGACATGAAGTTTGGATTGAAGCTATGAAGGAGGAGATTGGTATGATAGAGAAGAATGATACTTGGAAGCTCGTTGATAAAGCAAAAGACAGAAATGTAATAGGGGTGAAATGGGTTTATCGAACCAAACTTAATCCAGATGGTTCAGTTTATAAATACAAGGCAAGGCTTGTTGTGAAAGGTTATGCGCAAGTTGCAGGTCTAGATTATGGAGACACATTTGCACCAGTTGCACGACATGATACAATAAGGCTTCTATTTGCTTTGGCAGCTCAATCAAATTGGAAATTGTATCATTTGGATGTGAAATCAGCATTCTTAAATGGACAGCTGCAGAAGGAGATTTATATCGACCAACCAGAAGGATTTCAAGTTGCAGGAATGGAGGATAAAATCTATAAGCTACATAAGGCATTGTATGGATTAAAGCAGGCTCCTCGAGCCTGGTACAGTAAGATTGATTCTCATCTTATTTATTGTGGCTTCAAGAGAAGTGAAAATGAAGCCACTTTATATGTGAAGAAGGCTAAAAGAGGAGATGTGCTTTTGGTGTCACTCTATGTTGATGATCTTCTGTTAACAGGAAGCAATGAAGCTATGATAAATCAATTCAAGCAAAAAATGGAGACCAAGTTTGAAATGTCTGATTTGGGTGAAATGAATTACTTTCTGGGAATGGAGATTCGTCAAGCTACAAATGGAATCTTCATTTCACAGAGAAAATATGCATGGGATATTCTTAAAAGATTCAAGATGGAGAGATGCAAGCTTGTATCGACCCCACTAGTTCACAATGAAAAGATTTCGAAGTTTGAAGGAGGTGATAGGGTTGATCCTGCAATTTATAGAAGTTTAATAGGTAGTTTGCTGTATTTGACAGCAACAAGACCTGATCTCATGTTCGCAGCAAGTCTTCTGTCGAGATTTATGCATGCTCCGAGTCAAGTTCATCTTGGCGTCGCTAAGCGAACGTTGAGGTATATCAAGGGAACTTCTGATTTTGGTATTTGGTTTAAAAAGGAAGAGCAAGGGAAATTGATGGGTTATTCAGATAGTGATTGGGCAGGAAGCATTGATGATATGAAAAGTACTTCTGGATATGCTTTTACACTTGGTTCAGGCATGTTCTCATGGAATTCAAAGAAGCAAGAGGTGGTATCTCAATCTTCTGCAGAAGCTGAATACATCGCCGCTGCTGGTGCAACTAATCAAGCTCTATGGTTAAGAAAGATTCTATGTGATCTGGAGCAAAATGACATTGAATCTACTGTCATTAAGGTTGACAACAAGTCAGCAATATCTATGGCCAAAAATCCAGTGCAACATGGTCGTAGGAAGCATATAAATTTGAAGTTTCACGCTATCAGACAAGCAGAGAAGGATGGCGAAGTTAAACTTGTTCATTGCAGCTCAGATCAGCAGATTGCATACATCATGACCAAGGCTCTTCCTAAGGGGAAATTTGAAGTTCTAAGGGATAAGCTGGGAGTATCCAAGAAAAATCTCAAGGAGGAGTGTTAGAAAATGAGATTTTCTAGATAGTTTTTTTGTCTAATAGTGTTCTCTTTTAAATATTATGTTTGGTTTGTAAAAGAAGGGTAATCCTTGTTTTATGGAATTTGTTTTGTAAGTGGTTGGATAGGTATAGACTCTACTTACTTTTTGAAAAAGCTTATATAGGTATATGTATTCAAGCCTTATGTAAGATGTCATATGAATGTAAAATCTGTTGCTAAACCTTATTTTTTCTTATCTGTTTAAAAATCTAACAAGATGAACCGCAGTTCATCTTCCGAAGAGCATTCCTTGAAGGCTTCTACTTTTATTTCTTCCAATTCTAGAGGAAGGGATAGAGGAAGAGAGTGAGGAGATCGAGGAAATAGAGAGGGAGGCAACCAAGATGGCAGCAGAAATTTTAGAGCCAATGATGACCATGGCAAAGGCAGAGGAAGGGATTTTGAAAAATCCAAGGTAGAATGTTATTGTCGTCATAAATTTTTTCATTATCGTTCTGAATGTCATACTAGGCTGCCTAATGAGAATGAAGAAAAGACAAATTTTGCCGAGAACAAAGAAGGAGAAACCTTGTTAATGGCTGTCCAAATTGGAACAAAGCACAAGTCAGACATTTGGTACGTGGATACTGTATGCAGTAACCATATGTGTGGAAGTAAATTTTCTTTTTTATCTAAACAAAAAATTTCATTCTACTGTGACATTTTGTGACATTTGGTGACTGTTCATCTGTGGAAGTGATGGGAAAAGGTGATATCATGATTAAAACCAAGAATGGTTTTGTGGGAAAAATCTCTAATGTGTTGTATGTTCCTGACTTGAAAAGCAATTTACTGAGTGCTGGTCAGTTGCAAGAAAAGGGTTATGTCATTACGATCAAGAAGGGTGAGAGTGAAATTTATGATCCTGTGAGAGGAGCGATTGCAATAATTCAGATGAGCTCCAACAGATTGTTTCCACTAAAGATTGATAGTATTCAATCTTGTTTGATGGCTGAAGTGAAGGATTCTTCATGGTTGTGGCATTTTCGATATGATCACTTGAACTTTGGTGGCTTGAAGATCCTTCAGAAGAAGAATATGGTGATGGGACTTCCTGAAATTGTTGTTCCCTCCCAACTTTGTGAATAATGTGTTGTTGGCAAACAGCATCGTTCTCAGTTTCCCAAAAGTAAGTCATGGAGAGCCAAGGAGTTATTGGGGCTGGTACACTCGGATATTTGTGGACCAATAAATCCGATTTCTAATGGAGGTAAAAAATATTTTATTAACTTTATTGATGATTATTCTAGGAAGACTTGGGTGTATATTCTGCAAGAAAAATCGAAGGCTTTTAATGTGTTTAAAAGCTTCAAAGCTCGGGTGGAAAATGAGACTGGAAGGACCATTAAGAGCCTTTGGGCAGATCGTGGAGGAGAATATTGCTCCAAGGTATTTGATGAATTTTGTGAGACTCGTGGCATTCGAAAAGCTAGCAACAGCATATACACCACAACAAAATGGTGTGGCGGAGAGGAAGAACAGAACCATTCTCAATATGGTTTGTAGCTTGATGACTCGAGGAAGAGTTCCGAAGGAATTTTGGCCGGAAGCAGTGAACTGGAGCATCCACATCTTGAACAGAAGTCCCACTTTTGCTCTTCGAGATGTGACACCTGAAGAAGCTTGGAGCGGAAGGAAACCTGCTGTAGACCACTTCAAAATTTTTGGGTGCATTGCATATGCACATGTTCCTGATGCAAAAAGAAAGAAGTTGGATGATAGAGGCGAGAAATGTGTTTTTCTTGGTGTTAGCGAGGCATCAAAGGCGTACAAGCTGTTCAATCCATTGACAAAGAAGGTTGTGATCAGCCGAGATGTTTTTAATGAAGAAATCACTTGGGATTGGAATATGCAGCAGTCTACTCCAATATTATTTGATAATGAAGCTGAAATTGTAGCTGCAATGCCTGAAAATTCAGAGAATTCCACTCTAAGGCTGCTGAAACTCTACCAATTGCTGAAACTTTACCAGCTGCTGAATCTTTACCAGCAGCCTTAGAAGAAACTGATGCAACAACTCAGTCTCTTCGTCGTGCTCGGAAAAGGCCTGCATGGATGTCAGACTATGAGGTAACAGGAATAGACGTGAACGATGATGCATTTTCTCACCTTGCATTGTTTGCAGATTGCGACCCAACAAGCTTTGAAAATGCCATCAAGGAAGTGAAGTGGAAGAAGGCGATGGATGCTGAGATTGAAGCTATTGAAAGGAATGATACTTGGGAGCTTGTTGATCTTCCTAATGGGCACAAAACAATTGGTGTCAAGTGGGTCTATAAGACAAATCTGAAGGAAAATGGAGAAATTGAGAAGTATAAAGCGCGACTGGTAGCTAAGGGGTACAAACAGGAATATGGAATTAACTACACAGAAGTATTTGCTCCGGTTGCGAGACACGATACAATCAGATTGGTGATTGGTTTGGCAGCACAAAATTCTTGGTCTATTTTCCAACTAGACGTCAAGTCGGCATTTTTGTACGGGCACTTGGAAGAACAGGTATTTGTAGAACAACCTCCTGGTTATGTTAAACTTGGAAATGAGCATAAGGTGTACAAGTTGAAAAAAGCTCTTTATGGACTAAAACAAGCTCCGCGAGCTTGGTATAGCCGCATTGAGGCTTACTTTCTAAAAGTTGGTTTCCAGAAATGTCCATATGAGCACTCTCTTGTTGTTAAAATTGGAGAATCTGGTAAAATGCTCATTGTGTGTTTATATGTTGATGATCTTGTATTTACCGGGAATGATAGTGCTATGTTCGCTGATTTCAAGAAGTCTATGATGGATGAGTTCGAGATGACCGATCTTGGTAAGATGCATTATTTCTTGGTTTAGAAGTAGTGCAATCTGATGATGGCATATTTGTTTCCCAAAAGAAGTATCTGCGGAAAATTTTAGACAGGTTCAAGATGCAGAATTGCAATCTCGCTAACACTCCAGTTGAGTTTGGCCTGAAACTAAACAAAGCTGGAAGAGGAGAAATGGTAGACAGCACACTCTACAAGCAAATTGTAGGTAGCTTGATGTATCTTACTGCTGCAAGGCCCGACATCATGTACGCTGTAAGTCTCATAAGCAGATATATGGAGAGCCCGACTGAAATTCACCTGCTAGCTGCCAAGAGAATCCTTCGCTACTTACAAGGAACTAAGGATTTTGTTTTGTTCTACAAAAGGGGTGATAAATCTGATTTAATTGGTTTTACTGGCAGTGATTATGCAGGAGATCAAGATGATAGAAGAAGCACTTCTGGTTATGTCTGTATGCTGGGGACGGGGGCTGTTTCGTGGTCTTCTAAGAAGCAATCAATAGTGACTTTGTCGAGTACGGAAGCTGAATTTGTTGCTGCGACAACTTGTGCCTGTCAAATTGTTTGGTTAAGGAGAATGCTTGAAGAACTGAAATTCAAACAAGTAACAGCAACTACAATTTTTTGTGACAACAACTCTGCCATTAAGTTGTCAAAGAATCCGGTGCTACATGGAAGAAGCAAGCACATTGACGTGAAGTACTATTTCTTGCGCGATCTCAACAACGAAGGAACAATAGAGCTAAAGTATTGTCGAAGCAAAGACCAGCTGGCGGATATTTTTATTAAACCTCTCAAGTTACTTTCTTTTCAAATTCTGAGAAGATTGCTGGGACTTTGCACCATGGAAGAACTCAAGAATATGAAGATAAACTGAAGCTTGAAAGCTTTTAGTTTAAGGGAGGGTGTTTGTAAATAAAATTCCTATCTTTTAGGTTTGACCTAGTCTTTAGGAATATTAGTTTAACGTGATTTATTATCTAGTATTTAGGAGAAAATATTGTGGGGCAGTTCTTAAATTTTAGCTTAAGTTTGCTATATTTTTCCCTTATAAAAAGACTGCAGTCGCAACTTTGTATGATATCAGTCAAGGAAATTTCTTTTCACATTTTACTGCCTTTCTTTCTCTATTCTACTTTTGTTTCCTGAATCTGTTTTGCTATCAACAATGATAGTTTAAAAAAAAAGGCACACATTGGGATTTATAGCAAATTCCTAAAAATTATATATGTAATTGTTAATTTAAAACTACAGAAGATATTAAAACTAAAGAGAAACTCAATCTTAAATTGAATTGAGAAACATTTCACTTTTTTCTGCATGATGTTGCCGACGATCTCATGGGAAAATGGATTCAATTAAATGATGAAATAAAAAAAAAAAAATCTTTGTCGTGTTTATGAGCCCGTTTGGATTGGCTTTAAGTTGGTCAAAACCAACTTAAAGCCCCTTTTTAGCTTTTGGACGTGTTTGTCTAATGCTGACTTTAAGCCATAAATTTCTTAAAGTCAGTCAAAAATGAAAAGTTAGGATTCCTAACTTTTTTTTCCAAAGTGCTTAAAGTCATTTTCTTTGACCATGGAAATTACTTTTATATCCCTTATATTTTAACTAAATTCTCAAATTACTTTTTTTTATTCTTTTAACCTAAAATTCACATCATAAGCACTTTCATCTAAACACTCAACTGTTTATTTATAAAAATAACTTTCAGCACTTCAAAGTTCTAAAAGCACTTCATACATAAAAGTTATTTTTTTAAGTCAATCCAAACGGGCTCTATATGTCTCCTCTTCACTGTTGAACTACTCCTTTGAACGGTAACATAATCAAGAGTTCTAGTAAAGAAATTCAAAAAATAGTTGAGAACAAATTTACAACTTGCAAGGATATATCTGGCTTCATTTCACATTTATGCCCTCCAATTTTGGGGGTGCACAATTAGATACTTAAACTTGTATAAAATTGAACAAGTAGACACACATGTCCTACCTGGCACAATACGCGTAGGACGCCACGTAGGACACAAAATTATCATGTAGGATGCCATGGACGAATGTGTCTATTTGTTCAAGTTTTGGATAGTTAAAGTGCCTACTTGTGCATTAATAAAGTTAGAGGTCATAGTTGTCAGCTAAAACCAAGTTTAGGGTCATACTTGTGTATTATGCCAAAAAAAATATGTATATTCTATTTATAAAATATTGTTTCTGAATGAATGCAATCCAATTGAACCTTCTTCCCAACAGGTAGCTCTGTTACTGCTTTTGAAAACTACATGCATCTTAGACAATTCAAGTTTATCGCCTAAACCACTTAACCCCGATAAATTTTGAAGTTATCTATTGTGATAATATTGATATTTAACATTAATTGTTAATCATTTTTCGCTATTAAGTCTTCTTTTAAAGAAACATTATAATGGTTATGAAAATTAATGAATTGGAATATTTTAATTTTTATATAATGACTCTGTGAAAAATCCATATAAACTACATGTGATTATCTATCGTACGCGTGAACTGGTTACTTAAAAATGTGGTAAGTTAAGTGTTGCAACCACCAACAAGTTAAATTAAACTTTTATGTAAGAAAAGTTTCTTTTATGTTGTTAGTATATATTTGTAATATTTAAATTGTTACAAAGACGAGTTTGATGGAAGTTAACAAGTTTGAAAATAATGTCAATGTTTGTATACTGGTGTTATGCTATTCTGCTGAAGGTTTTAGTAGAACTATATCTATTGTAGTTTCACATGGGTGTGAGGTGGGTAGAATGTGTGGATCTTATCTTTATCTTTGTGGGGTAGAGAGATTATTTTAGATAGAAACCCCGGCTCAAAAGAGAAGATATTAAGCAGGATTGAAATAAAATTGTGACAACAAAATATATACCAAGATAGAAAGCAAATGAAGCTACAAATAGTAGAACACCTTGAAGTATAAGAAACTACGTAATTAATAAATACTACTCTAATAAGGCTTCGAGGAGATGGGGCTAGGCCCTCTCCTCTTTCATCTAAAAGGCGACGATACTAGCTATGAACTAACTTTCTATTCTAATATTCTACTTCTTCACCTTCCTATCTAGGGTCATGTGCTCAAAATAAATAGTTTCACATGAGTAAATGTCATAATTGTAGATGTATGTCAAACTTGATTATTTAATATTTTATCAACTATAAAGAAATTCAAATGTCGTCGATGTTTAAAGCAATTTTTTTTCTTTCCCTTCAGTTCTAAGACTATCAGAATTCAAGTTGAAACTTGAAAGTAACTCTTTCCATCTCATAATATTTATTGTATTTTCATTTGCACTCCTTAATAAAAACATTAATTAAGATGGGTGTTTGACTATTTTATTTTTAATTATTTCTTAAGATATAATCTCTTTTCATTGGATATTTACTCTCTGTATGTGTCATAATTAAGGTGTTTGTAATCTTCAAGAATAACTATTAAGGGGATAATATAACAACATACCCAGAGTAGTCCCACACAGTGAGGTTTGAGGAGGGTTAACTGTACGCAGACCTTATCTCTACCTTAGAGGTTTTACTTCAGAGGTGAGGTGGAGAGGTTTCTGATAGACCCCCAACTCAAGGCAAAAACAGTCTAGGAAAATACATAAGGAAAGTACAATAGACAATAGATAGTAACATGATTTCTCTTGCATTTCCCATTCCAATGAGTTTCAAAGATAAAAATCCTCTATTGATTAGCCCATAAACTGACCTAGATAAATCCATTCTTTATGACTAAGCATACGAACCATGAATTGTCTTAATAAGACAATTCAATCAATCTTTCGTTTTGCAAGAACTATTCAAGGACCAAACAATTCCTTTTCGTCATACTTCAGATAAATCAATGTAAAACCCCAGAGTAGGAATTGAATAGTACTCCAACAAAATAATACTACAAAAAAACTACAGGAAATAATAGATAGTCACATAAATCGAAGAACAACAAAGTACAAGAGTAGTCCTACGAATACTAGTTAGGGCAACAAGACAAAAACTAACCTTCTAACCTAATTTGTGTCCACACCTTCTAATCTAAAGTGATGTCCTCGGTAAGCTGCAACTGCGCCATATCTTGTCTAATCAACTCTCCCAGTACTTCTTTTTACCTCTACCTCTCCTGAATTCCATCCATAATCAACCTCTTACACTCCATAATGGGGCATCCGTGCATCTCCTTATCACATGCCTGAACCATTTCAACTTCGCTTCTCGCATCTTGTCTTCCACCAAAGTCACCCCCAACTTGTCTCAGATATCCTCATTTTTAATTCTATATCTCTTAGTATACTCACACATCCATCACAACATCCTCATCTTTGTCTAAGTGGCACCTTCTTGTCGCACAAGATTTCAGATGCTAGCCTTCATTTCCATCCTGCACCAATACGGTGAGTGACATTCTTGTCAATCTCTCCATTTCCCTAGATAATCTACCCAAAATAGACTACCTCTCTTTTGGATGACCTGTGTATCAATCCTCACTTCCACATCAGCCTCATGCGTCACATCAATAAACTTGTATTTTAAGTATTCAATCTTGGTCTTTCTTGTCAAAATAGAAATAGGTATATACAATCCTACTTAGAATTTGAATAAGAATAGAAATAGGAATAGAAATAATATATAGTATCCTACTTGGTAAAAGATTGTATTGTCGTGGGAAAAATGCATAAATTCCCCTATGAAGTTGTACCGAAAAGTCAGTTAGACACTTAAACTATCATGGCGACCTATTACACACCTAAATTACCTAAAAGTGAAACTATTACACATCTGAACGCATAAAACCACTCTCAAAGTATGTGGTGTATTACACTCGCTGCCACGTGGCGCCACGTCAGAAATTATAATTTTTTTCTTTTCTTTTCTTTATTAATTAACTTTTTTTATTAACTATATTTTATACTGATTAACTCCTAATTAATTATTAACTATCCATTCGATTTTTTTATATTTTTTTCTTTTCTTGTCTTTATTAATTAACTTTTCTTTTATTAACTATATTTTATACTAATTAACTCCTAATTAATTATGGTGGGTGTGAAGAAGAAGATGGTAGGTGAGTGTGAAGAAGAAAGGATGTGGGGTAATTTTTTTTTAAATTTTTTTTTTAACTTTTACAGAATCTGATGCACTGCTCCTTTTTTTGGCCACGTCAGTTGTAGGGGGTAATAGTTTCACTTTTAGGTAGTTTAGGTGTGTAATAGATCTCTATGATAGTTAAGTGTGTCACTGACTTTTCGATACAACTTTAGGGAGGAATTTATGTCTTTTCCCTATTGTAGTGTCTATAGATAGTCACTGTGTAATAATGTAAATACACAATTCAGTAACATTCTTCTCCAATATTTCTCACATGTTATCAGAGACTCTATGATCTTGGTAGAGAATCAAAGAGCTTCCGCTGTTGGCGGGCGCCTATTACCTATATATGTCTTTCGTATGGCCAATGATTATATTAACAAAAGTAGTGTCAATGATATATGTATGAATCTCATATTCAAGGAAAGAAAACTCGGTAAGACAGGTCGTTGTGTGTCAATTTTTGGTGACTTTCTAAGATTGTTTTGTGTCAACCCCATATCTGTAATCCGTCAGTGTTTGTGTAGTACCATGCCATCCTTTTGGGGACTACTTTCTAATATCTAATTTGTGTAGCACTGTGCCATTTTTCTAGTGACTACTTTCCCATATCCGATTTGCGTAGCATCGTGCATCTCTTCGAACTACTTTTCATATTTAATTTGTGTAGTATCGTGGATTTTTTCAAAGTATTTTCTCATATCTGAGTTGCATAGCACTGTGAGTCTTTTCGGTTACTCCTAAGATTTGATTTGCATAGTTCCTTGCATCTTTTCGATGACTTCTCAAATCTGATTTGCATAGGGTCGTGCCATCAGTCTGACCCTACCTATATAATTCACTTTTTGTGTAGGGTTGTACCGTCAATACGATCCTATCGATATAATTCTCTTTCTCAGTAGGGTCGTGTCGTTATTCCGACACTACCCATATAATTTTATTTCTCAAATCATGACCACTTTTAGCCATCAAATCTAATAATCCGGCGCATGAGCATGTTTTGGTCAGTTTTTTTTACAGTGTCTTTCTTGTTTAAGATCTACTCATCTTTTAATTTCGAGACGATCCATATATTTTATACTAGATTTCGAGAACTTTCCAACGACCATTGTATTGTTTTTGACAGATCTGAGTTTTTCTGCCTACGTTATCTGCAAATAATATACATCATGGCACCTCACCTTGAATATATCGTGTCAATATATCACTAAGACAAATAAAAATAGGCTGAGGACAACATTGTCGTGAACTTCAAAATAACAAATATTTTTAATAAGAACAAATATTGAGACAGAGAGAGTATGTCAACTGACTGAATTTGAAAATACGTTACATAAATCAATCAAAACCAACCGAGTAGTTTATGAAGGGATTTATATTATTTTTCTTTTCTTCTCCTTGAAGGAAATTACATTTTTAATATTTAAATTAACATGAAAAACAAATATTCATAAGGTAGTAAATAACCAGATAAGGTTTGCGCATACACCCTACCTTTTTCAGACTTCACATGTAAAATTTCACGAGATATATTGTTATTGTTGTATTGAAAATGAGTAGAAATTATTTTAATGAAATCATCTTCCTTTTTTTTTTTTCTTATTTCAAGAAAGTTACTTCCTGAAAGCTGAAATTCCTTATTTCTATACAACAATGTAGGAATAATTTCTTGATGTTGGTTAAGAGTTTGTTGAAATTTTGCTTTGAAGTTTCTGTGGATGGTCCAATTTATTTGAAGATTAAATACATCATGAGGAGGTCCACATCATTTCCTTCATTCAAGAAACCCGCTACCTCAACCGTCAAAGTTAGATACCTATATCACTTCAAAAGTCACTCTTTCGAAACTTGTATAAATTTGACCATCAAAAAATGATTCTGCATTTTATTTAACACATGCTGAAATTATTGACTATCATCACTTAAAATTAATCAGATCTGCTCTGACCCTAACCCAAAACCCGAACAAAACCTTCATAACTCTCTGTGAATATAACGCTCGTTTTAACAACATCGATTTAGTTTTCTAGGGCTAAAAACAACCAAATATATCCTTGAAATATGCAAAATTGGACAAATATCCTTTAAGGGCATGTTAGTGAGGATTTATTTTTTAATATAATAGAAAGGCGGTATTTCCCCTTTAAAGCGGCTGCTATTATTTTATTTTTGCCTGGTTTATGTGTAACACTATTTTATTCTTGACTATATATGCACCTTTTTTCTTCTTCAAGAAAAGTTAAGTGAAAGATTGCCTCTTTCTTTCCTTGTTTTCGTTTTTGACTATAATACCCAGTGTAGTCCCACGAGTAGGGTTTGAGAAAGGTAGAGTATATGCAGATTTTATAGGCCTCGTAGAGATAGAGATGTTATTTTCAATAAATGCTTAGCTTAAATAAAGCTTGCCCAACTACTAGTAGTTGTTGTTCTGAATTAGTTTTTGGGTTATTTGTTTGTACGATTATTATGTGTAGAGTTTAGTAGTGGGTTTACATTTCATTATGAAAAAATCATCTTTTTGATCGAGTGACTTGGGACTCGTGTGTGCAGGGGGGGGGGGGAGCATAAGTTGACATAAATGGTTGAGAACTTCCACTCTTGATTAAATTTTTACTTTGAGCCTTTTGTTTTTTTCTTTCTGGATGGAGATACTTATGCTGCATGCAAAGAGTCTTAGTGAATGACCTTTAAGATTATGTTGAGAGGTGCTCTGTATTGGTCCTAGCACAGATGATGCAATTCCTGATTATTTACTTTTAAGATTTATCTGTTTGTGTATCAGGGCTTACATTTAATCAGGAAAAATGTCATCTTTTTGATCGAGAGATTTGGGACTCTAGTAGGAGATATTTTCCTATCAAAAGAAAACAAATCAAAAGACTGGTATCCCTTTAATGGTTTCAGCAAAAAGAACCGGAACAAAGAGTGTGGGAATAGAATTTGAGAGATTGGCATACCAATCCGGCAATCCCTACCTATTCGTGTAAAAGAATGAAAGAATGCTATAGCTATACAGTTCCAGCATGGGTCAAAGTCGATATCTGATGCCTCAAGTTGTCTGAGTCTGAATGAATCCATTTCCCATTCTTCAAGTTGGATTAGTCCTCTGACCAGTATTGGTGAACTTTCAAACCTTGTAAAATCCATCTGCTGCCAGTGCAACATGTATGTTTTGATTGGTGCAGTCGTGAGTTTGAAGCTGGACAAAGTGGATTTCTCAACTAAAAAAAAACAAAAGAAAGCATTTTAGGCCTTTATGTATTAGCAAAATTCATATAAACAGTTGAGAACTGCCACTTCTTTTCTTTTTTTCTGAGCCTTTTATTTCTCTCTTTCTGAGTGGGAAATGCTGATGCTGCATGTGAAGTCTTAGTGAAGTGCTATATAGTGGTCCTACCTCAGAGGATGCAATTACTGAATTTCCTGCTAAACACCTGCTTTTTATGGATAATCCTCTTCTCTTAGCAAATTTGGAGCATTGTTGTAAGTGCTTACATATTCCTGCTTTGGCAACCAGATAATGTTACAAGCGGGGATGGGGATGGAGGAGGCAGCAGTGCGGGTGATTTGTGCCGTGGGGCTTTTGATTAATAGCTATTTGCATGATGGAATATGCCAAATTCAATAAGTCCAGTAACTTCTTGGCCATGATTTGAGTTCCTAGGGGGCAGGGAGGGGGGGGATGAGTGTCAGATTAAAGATGAAGTCATGGGATGCAATTAGCTAAATTAAGGAGTTACAATTGATGTTTGCTTGCAAGAGTTTCTCAAACCTTCTTGCATGCATATGCCTCAGAAGATGCATTTCATGGAACTATGAAGTCACAAATTTTGGGGGTTCTGGTAGCTAGTGTTGGTCGCATGGTACGTACCTTATGCATAAGTATTGTTTCGACCTTGTAAGTTATACACAAGTTTTATCTTTTATGGTTAAGCATTATTTTACTGGTTTGGTTTTGTCGTCCATTGCTTATTTAGCTGTTATGAAGATGAATTATGTTGCACTGTTGGAAAGGTCATTTGGTCTCTTTTATGTATATATTAGGCTCTTGACTGTGTACATTGATGCAGATATGAGGATGAGCCCATAGACCCTTAGCCTGATGTAAGATAATTTCTTTTCAAACTCTTCAGTATTTGAATGTAATTTATGTTGCGTAACCATATTGATTATGAAACATTATTGGATTTCATTGTCAGGAAGGAGCAAAGGGAGAAGAAGAAAATGGCAACCTTGAAGGACGTACCAGACCCCGTATTGGGTGAAGGTGAGGAAAGACCAGAGCAAGAATCTGCAAGAATCCTGGGTACTTGAGCACTCCAGATTATGTCCTGGCCTTATTCTTCCCCATTTTAGCCTTTTTTTGTAGGGCTCGTATTTTGAATATTGAGAACTTGGGGTTTTGATAACATGGTGATTTCTTATTGTGCTCATGCAGCATGAATGCTCCTGTGATGGTTGAGTTGGAGGGTGAAACTGATCCTCTTGAGATGACTGTCCTTTTTTCACTTGCACACAGTGACTTGTCACTTATTTGTGGTCAATGAAAAACAGGAGTCTCTTCTTGTGAAGTTTATAGAATGTCCGATGTATCCTCCTTAATGTCCATTTGCTTTAAAAGATTGCAATGGAGCTTCGAGAAAAGAAGATACCCTTCACAATTCGCTGGTACTTGCCTGATGGAAGGCAAGTCGACTTCTTTTATGTTCATGAGTTCATCTTCAAAATTGTTCTCTTCCCTCAGTGATGTCCTCATTACTCATTGTTCCTCAATTAAAATAACTTCCTTAAATTTTCTTTCTTCATGGATTAATTGATCGTTGAGGATTCATGGAAGAGACAATTTGGAGGAGCTTGAAAGATCTTTTATATGCTGTCTAGTGCATCTACTTGACTGTTTGTAGGCTTGTGAGAAGAATAAATTAATCAATTGACTAGTCCTGAAGAGGCATTTTGATGTCGATAAATGCTTATGCGCTCCTTGAAGTGATTACTACTAGTCTTAGCTTTCACATCTTTGTTCGATACAGACTCTGGCTTCTTGTTAGAGTCTTAAAATAGCATTCTGCTATTGATTTTCAAAGTTTATCCATGGCTGGAGGAATCAGCAGGGCACGTGGAACCCTAGAAAGAATCCTATAATAACTATTGGAAGCCCGCGGAGCTTCCGAGTTCAAGAAAAAGTCTACTGGAGAAATGAAGGAACAATTGAATGGCCACAAAACTACTCAGATGTCAAAAGGGAGTGCTGAAGATGACAGCTATTAGAGTTACCATGATCTGGATTATCTGCAGGGAATAGCAATGGTATGGCTCATAACTTATATTACACCTGAATTGATAGAGGATAATATATATATTGGTTGATCTAGATAAATCTCACATTGAGAAGGATGGGAAACACACTTGGATAGATCACACCATTCTTGTTGACAAATTTTGAAATAAACCTTTATAAATGGTAGTTAATAAAGACGAACCAAAGAAGTAATTGACAAAGTTTATAAGGTGACTTAAATCTAGAATTGTAAATGAATTGATACAATTCAACATTCAAAGAAATAATTAAAATGCAATTTTGAAGCTAGGTGGAAGAAGTCGCAACCTCCTTTCTTTGTTGTTGTCATTGTTTTCTCTCCCTTTTCTCTTATGACCAACATTCTTTTTGTTAGTTTTGATACTTGAATCTTCTTTTGCTGAATGATGCATATTTCGATCTTCTTTAGTTGGAAGATTCCAACTAAATTCAATTTCAACTGGTGAGAGCCTGTTAGTACACTATGGAATTCAAGGAAACGTGATGAGATAATCAAAATAATTTTAACAATTTCTTTTATTTGTCAATTATCTAATAATCAAAAGTAAAGAAAAATTAAAATATTGTTGAACAATACTAGAAACTTGTTGAAAATATCTGATGTTATAAAGTAAGACATAAGGTTTATGTAATTTACCCTATAGAGGTTATCGATGGAACGAAATTTTATGTTGCTCGATATTCCTTGAGTGATACAATAATTTCCATCCTTTTCATTTCTTGTCATAAGTTTTGAGCCATAATTGACAATATTTTCAATTAAAATATGATCAGAATTATTCGGAAGACTATCTTCACATGTAACCTTGTTGAGTTTTGATTCACCTGAAAAATATATGTGAGATTGCATGATATACATGGAACAAATTATAAGTTCAAAAATTGGGACTGGAGCTTCAATCTAATGACAATATCTAATATCACATATACACGTCTTTAGTCATTTTAGGTTGTCACTATGTTGTGTACCATAAATTTCCAAGGGTTTCAATAACCTTGAGCTCATTGACTTAAAATTTAGGATTCATCTATACTTTCGAATAAACAAAGTAAAAATAATTAACATAAATTTAATTTTTAAGATATAAATTTCTTAAGTACCATTGATATCTTCTTCTTGTTGGTCAGGTAGCTCCTCCTCGAAAGAATCCTTTTGATATTTTCTTATGTTGCTTTCGTTGGGTTCTTCAAATATGTCATTGTTTAACTCCTGTAAATCTACTTATTTTCTTTTATAAATGCTTGGAGATAGAAGAATATGTTGTGGAATACAATAAGCATGCATAATGAAAAGCTCATGTAAATAGATATAAGTGATGATCAATTACCTCGCAAGTGTCAATAAGGGAATTGATATTCTTTTGTTGTTGTTGTCGATCAGGTAGTTCCTCCTCAAAAGAATCTTTTTGATCCTTTCTTATGTTGCTTCCATTTCAGGCATCTCATTATGTAACAGCTTCAAATTTACTTTGTTACTTTTATAAATAATCGAAAATAAAAAATATATTGTGAAATACAATGAGCATGTACAATAAAAAATCATGTGAATAGACATATGTGATGATCAATTACCTTGAAAATGACTATAATAGGATCATACATCCCTTTCCTTGGCATTCCTCATCCTTTTCGTCATTTGTATTGTCAATATTATTATGCATTGTACGATTCGAATTATTCTCTAGGCTATTTTCACCAATGCTTTTAAACTCACCTAAAAATCATGCACAACTAAATGAAAAATAAAATAATAAATAGTATAGTCAAGTCCGATTAACATATTATTCCAAACAGTTTTAAAGGAGATATAAAAGATCCCGTTAATGGTTTACTTAATAAAGGATATTGAGTAATACATTTTTGCCCAATAAAATTTTAATCTGTTCACCAATCAATAATTTGATCCTACAGAAAATTATTATTTTTTAATTAAAAGTTTTCACTGTAAAACGCTCAATGGCTATTTCTATCATAATTTTCACACATGTTTGCGTGGAAAAATACTAACGTATGTCCACTGATTTTTTTAAAGTCTGTCGATTTTCTATGAAAAACTTATAAAAAACTTAATAAAACTGATGAATAAGATGCATTTTTTCTCAAATTTTTGATTAGATCTTGTCCTTGGATTTGTGAAATTACTATTACGAGTAAGATTGGGAAATTCGAGAATGTCCCACTCCCAGTTTGTTTGGTAGAGAGGCCAAATTGATCCCACAGTTTTGGGTACTAGGTAGTATTGAGTGCCCAAGCAATGTCTATATGGAATTGGGAGCTGTTGTGGTGTTGGCTAATATATATATATATATATATCGTTAACTTCAAGATATATATGGATAGAATAATATTTATGTAATTTTATAAAAGAAAATTTATGATAGTTTGTGCATTAATGTTTCAAAAGATTTATTTGTAATTATGTAATAAACGATATAATTATATAAATATTTTTACATTGTCGCTGAATGAAACTTAATTATGTTCGCGTATGTTAGAATGTAGTACCTTGAAGTATTTCATTGATTTTTTTCATCTTCAAGGAGGTAAGAACCTGCAAACTTTGATAAATCTAGGGATGACAAGTGAGCCACTGTGGGCTGGGTTTAAGGCTATTCGGTGCTAGTTTATGAGAATTTAAACTTTAATTTTAATTTTTCTTATTTGAATCACAAATTTTAATGGATAAAAATGTGATGGTCTATAATTATTGTTTGCAACAAATCTTCGTAATGCTAAAATAAACTGCAATAAAAAAAAAATTATTGATGAATTTTGTGAGTACAATTCTATTGTTTTCTTGATTCTTCTTTTTAAATATTTTTTCGTAATTCGAAGATCGTTAATAATGCATTTCTCGAATGTAGAATGATTCAAACCTTCTTGAGATGTGTTAAATCTTCGAGAACACCGGGCAACATTTTGTTGTTTTGGGTCAATCTCTAGAAGAATGACGTTGATCACTCCTTTGAAGAACTAAATAATTGATGTTGTAGCTTTCTCCGATGCTTACTAATTCTCTCTAGAAAGTTATGTAATTCCCCTATTTATAGTTGTAAAGGAGTAGGTAAGGTTGTTTGTGCTTAACTAAGACATGTCATTTTGAACACTTGACAACTTTTGATTGGTTTTTGAAGTTGATGACTAGAATTGCTACATCATTTAAACATATGGCATCACCTTGTTGGTCTTTAATTTTATAAAGATGTCAAGTCAATGCGTGGTATGAGTTTGACATACAAAGTAAAATGAACCTTTGACTTGAATTTAATAATGATGGACTTATTTATTTCTAAAGTCCAAATTAGTTATTAAACTCAAGTGAACATGGATTACATTCAAATTTTGTATGAATTCAACCCAATAAATTTGTATGTTTATAGATGCTCCCTACTTTAAGACTTGCCGAAACTTCATGGTGAGACTTGAAGTATTATGAAGCGGACAATATTACTCTTAAAATATTTGCTTGACTCCATTTCTTGCGAAGAAACAAGTTACATGCTAAGGTCATGTGAAACTCTATTCCAACATGCTCATAAGGACTTTCATTAGTTCAATCCAATCAAAGAATGATACGGAGGGCTTTTGAGGAAGAGATGAACAAATTAATGTTGGACAAAATTGTATGAACTTTAAGTTTTTATAAGTTTTTACCGAGACTTGAATGCAAATTTGGACACCAATACTGTCACTTATTTGAGGGAGTTCCACATGTTCCCAAAGTTGGACTTTAATAAAATATGAACATGGCTTACTGATTTGTACTTTTTTGCAAACCTTCGATTTGCTTATGGTTGTTAATTTTATAAGCATACCAACTTTTCTTTTCTTGCTTAATTTTTTGAGAATCCTTCTTAAGATCTTATAAATTATTGCTTTCATTTTGAGTGTTAGCCATCTTCCATTTAGATGTATAAGAATTGATTTGATTTTCTTTTTTCAATTTTATGATACCTTTTTTTGGACGAAGAATGAGAATTGTTCATAGAAATTACTATATAACGTCTCCCATATACAAAGAATCAGTGGAAAAATCCTTTTGAATCAGTTACCACCATGAATTCTTTAGTTTGACATTCTGACGCCTCCCTTAAATTTTATAGTTTCTTTCCTTGAATCAAAGACAAGTGATGTTTTTGCATGGCTTGCATAACTCAATGTCATGAGCGCGCGGAGCTAATTCTTCAACAGTTTTAACTTTAATACCTTGAATGATATACACAAGCCTCATTGCTCCTTGAATACAAATTTCAACTATAGAAGTTTTAGAATATTGATAATTGCAATCTAAGCTAAGTATTGGTCAAAGATTGTAATAGCCCACTACAAAATCATCCTTATTGTCACGCCCCGTATAACACCCCAAAATTTTTCGTCAAGACCCGAATCATTCTTCATATGCGTATTGACTCGAACTCGATGAATTCTAATTGTATATATATGAGTTAGGATCAATTTCTAATTATTTAAAGTGTATTAGATGTGGTTTATGGTCATAAGGGATCTCTAACACCAAGTCAAGTACAAAGAATTTCTATCAGCTAAGTTTTTCGTATGAGTCCATATAAGGGTCAACTTCAAATGACCATATCTCTTAGCATATAATGAATTAGATATCCCATGACCTATCAAATTAAAGGTTTTTGAGTCTTCTTTCCAACGCCACCAAGATTTTATTTTTTGGAGTTTGGCGTAAAAAAATATGTCCATTTAACCAGAAGGGTATGCGACCAGTCCGCGTCACGGACTTGGCCAATTTAACTTAATTTTTTGGAAAAAAATGAAATATGGGGGAAAAACTCCGCGACACAGACCTTTTCCAACCTAATTCAAATTTCTGCCCGTTTTCAATTTTTGTGAGGGGCGTTTTAGTCTATTTTCCACCTTTTCTAACCTAACCCACTACATTTTGGGACCAAAATCCGCCCCTTATCATCTCCCAAAGAGGTATTCCTCTCATTCACCTTAGGAGGTTTGAGAGAAGAGACTAGAAAGTAGAAGAAGAGCTTAGATTCAATATCTACAAGCTAGATCCTTGATTTTTGGTGAGATAATCTTCATTTCAGATATGTAAGGCTACTCATAACTTTGGATTGAGTTCATCCTCGTGCCCTACATCTTTATTGAATTGAGTGATTATGTTTTGAGGTTCCATGAGTTGAGTTCTTGAGTTATCTATAATTTCTATTGAGTTTTTGTTTATAAATTCATATGTATTGCTGGTGTCTTTGAGTTGAGTATTTGAGGTATACATTCATGTCTTCATTCACATGAACCCAAATTGAATTTTCATTTTTGTATATTATGAAGTGATGGAGTTTTTAAAATATGATTTGTAAAGGTTTTTAAATGAGAAAGAGATGAGTTTTGAGGAGTCCCATAACTACCATTTTGAGTATGAAGGAATTGAAAATTTATATATGTTCTTTTAAAACATATATTTG
This sequence comes from Solanum dulcamara, assembly GCF_947179165.1. Classification (NCBI taxonomy): domain Eukaryota; kingdom Viridiplantae; phylum Streptophyta; class Magnoliopsida; order Solanales; family Solanaceae; genus Solanum; species Solanum dulcamara. The sequence goes on along the minus strand of NC_077244.1, from coordinate 54,101,131 downwards.
AGAATGAGTTGAGCTTGAGAAGTTCTTAAATTTTGTTATTTTGAACATGAATATTTTGAGTATAAATGATTGTTGGAGATGGAGTTTTGGAAAGGTATGAATGAGTTTGAGAAGTCTCTTAATATTATTTTGAGCATGAGTATGTTGAGTATAAACGAGTTGAACATTATTACATTATAACATCTATTTTGAGATTGAGTTGACGAGATAAAATTATATATTAAATGCATTCATTGAATTAAGATTGTATCCATTTTAAAGAGAAGAGATGAGTTGAGAAGAGTTGAATTTTGAGCTAAGTCCAAAAGAGACTAAATGAGTATTTTGAGTATTTTACTCACTTGATGTATATGAGCATAATAGAGTATTTGGGAGTAGTATTGAGCATTGATATGGGGTGATCCCATAAACTACGTAGTCAGCGTAGTATAGAGATTATGCCTCTAAGTCCCAAAACGAAGGACTTGATTGATTCTGGATCCAATGAGTTTGAGCGTCCTTTGTCCTGACAAGGTATTGAATGGCTGCGCAATGACAGTTCTTAAGCGTTGTATCATCACTGACTCATAGGTAATTGTTATTGGTTAGAAAAACTTCCCAAGAGAAAAATATTATATTTATATATATTGATTTGCATCTCTTACTTGCATATCATTTAAAGCATTGTACTATTTTACTTCACACTTTATTAAGTTGAGTCATTTCAGAGTGAGTCTCTTGAGTTGAGTCGCATGAGGTTGAGTATCGTTGATTGTGTTCCTTTTCAGCTATTTTACATACTTGCACATTCCATGTACTGATACATTTTGGCCAACATCGTTTTATGGTGCAGATATAGGTACTAGAAATCATCAACAGGCACTTCGTTGAACATCTATTTCCTTCCTGATAGTGGTAGGACCTCCTTGTTTCAGAGAAATCATATTTATTTCATTCGTTGCTTATGAGTAGTTTATTTAAGGTAGCCGTGGGCTTCTCTCGGTACCTTCTTGATAGTGATACAGACTTCACAGACATAAATTGAGTGGATCGAAGTTGAGGTCCCCTTTGAGTCTGTTTTTATGAAAACTATTACTTATGAGATTGGATTGACATTTAAGAATTGTTTATTTTAAAAAATTATTCCCTTATTGAGTATTGATTAGTTAGCCCACTTAAAATCTCCTTGTTATTGGATTTAGTCTTCCACTGAATGATTGAATGAGTGATCAGGCCAAGTGGTTCGCTCAGGAACCAATAACGGTTTTTAAGTGTCGGTCACATCTACGGTACCCTCTCGGGGGGTGAAACCTCGTACCTACTCCTTGGACGTGGTCGACACTCGGAGATCATTGCTAGCCCCAAGCAAACCCTTAGCCTAGATGACTACTGAACGAAAGACTAAAAAGACATGCAAAAGCTTTTTTAAGTTAATCTTTAAAACATTTGAGCAAAACTCAAAACATCTCAATCTCAATTTATGTCAAGTCTGAAAATAGCTCTTAATATAAATACTGATAAGGTTTAAAACATCAGAATAAATAAACTGAACTGACTCACTAACTTTGTCCATGAAGCCTCTACTAAACTGCGATAGGTGCTGAGACAAGATCCACAACTATATGATTACTCCACTAAAATGACCAATAAATAAATGTACTGAACAAACTAAACTAGAGCCCTGCGAAAGCAAGAAGATCTCGACAACTGTTGATGGAAACATATCTTATGAATATCTGGTATCATGAGTGCCTGAATCTGCATCATAAAATGATGCATCGCCAAATGCGTCAAATGAATGGTATGTAATAAAGTTGAATAAAAATACTGAACTGAACAAAATACTCATGCTGAACGAAATATTGAAAATACCTTGACTGAAAGTAAAACAATGCAAGTGTAATGAAAAACCTCAAAAACTTTATAACTGAAAAATATGCAACAATATTAAATAATGAAAATAGTATAATTTTACTTTTCTTAGGGAGTTTCTCTAACCTACAACCGTCACTATGAGCCTCGTGATGATACAACGTACTGCTCATGTTGTCAGAGTCATCCATTATCTTTCCATGATAAAGGGCGCAAACTCAACTCATGGATCCATATAAAATTCTGTATCAGGGACTGAAGAGAAAAGTCGTCCGAACCAACGACATAATCCTATCCTACGCTGGCTATGTTGTTTATGAGGTTTGAATTGTCTAAGCTCTAATTCAAATCGATGCTCAATACTACTCTAAAAAATTATGCATTAGTGAGCTCGTATAATACCGTGAGTACATACTCAAAATACATCTCCTTAACATAAAAATCCGTAATTAATGATCTTTAAGAAATTAATTTTAAGTCATTATCTAAATTTTTAAATCCCAAATAAGTAATATTTTAGCAAGAAAAAAACAAACCTAAAATAATTGTCATCTTAAAAAGATACTATTAAAATAATTAGCTTTTAAATTAATTTTGAAATTTAGTTAGGTCTAAAATTAATTCATGCAAGTAAAGGCAAGCAGTGTAAGTTGGTAAGCTTGACATTGAACCTATTAGCAACTGGTTGGACAGATTCTATATCACAATTAATGATATGATCAAATGTAAGCCAAATGTAAGATGTTCAATCAAAATTGGTAGCTTATTAAATTACTTAACGAGTTCTCAATAAAATATTGCTTGTCTCCATTGAGAAGTGACAATTAGTAGACTAATTAATTAAAGTATCAAGACCGCCAAGCTTTACAATCAAATGTTTGGTGGACTCTTTTAATTATTTTTTTCTAAAGAAGAAAGATCCTATCGCACAAATTTCCATGAAATTAAACCACTACTTGATCAGATACATCGATAAAAACTAGTTTAATCAATATTGAATATACTAATTAGGGTGTCCGGTAGGCTATCCCAATTTAAAATTCTAACTAACTTCCAAATATATTAAAATAGTAGCAAGAAAGGCAACGGAGCCCTAGCTTTATCTTTCACAGGATAATATTAAGATGCATTTATTAAATTTATAAATACATGGACATAGGTTAGTTTTTGTACCATACTATATATCGATTAATTAACTTCGATTAGTGAACACATACATATTATAAATATAATATAAAATTAAAAATTTATGAAAATATATAAAGTTTATGAAGTGAGAATGAAAACTTGTTTATCACCTCTAAGATGCATAATTTAATTCTTTATTTTGTCGTATGACTAATTTTCTTTTATTTTTCCTAAATTTGTTGTCGTTTAATTTAGATCTGATTAATTTAAATTTATGTAAAAAAAAATAAAAAACTCCACCTTTTAGATATAATGTTTTCTATAAAAAGCAATTCAATTCTCGGTAATTAAACTAACAAATCTAATTTATAGTCTCTTTGATTGAGCTTTTGAGATAACATGCTCACCACCCTGCGGCAACTCCAACTTGTGATGGTAGAAAATTTTGATTATTTAGTCAAGTAAGAATGAAACTCTCTTCTCCAACTGCCTACAAGATATTTTCTTAATCTTAATTTATGTGACAGTTTATTATGATACGATATTTAAGAAAAAAAGAAAGATATTTAAAATTTGTGATTTAAAATAATTCTAAATATTCGTGTGATTGTAAAATATTTTATTAAAAAAAAAATCATTTCTAACTATAATAAAAAAATTTAAAAATCACATAAAATAGACCAAAAAAATACAGCATATAATTTTAGTGAGCAAAGAGAGATGCAGACACTACAACTACCATGGTTATATATTTACGCAAATTGTGGGTTGTCCGGTCTCCCTCGGCTAACAGAGGCCCATTCGATCCACGATCCACAAAGTGCCACGTACAATGGACACTAAAAGTACTGCTTTCATCGTGCGGTCCAAAAGTGTCGGTGGAGGCTCTTTTTTTTCCACAATCAAGTGTGCAAAAACATAATTTTCACGTACAAATAAACCTCTTAGGGGTCGTTAGGCGACTTACTAGAATTAAGGGGTAGTTAGTCGACTTATTAGAATTAAGTACTACTTTTTTTTTGTCATTCATTATCCGGAACTCGCATTAGTGTCCTAATTAAATTTGAATCACGCATTGCAGAATTTATTGGGAGGTGGTGCTTCTAACGAATTTTTTTCCATACCTAGGACTTGAACCTGAGATATTTTAGTTAAGAGTGTAGCAGCCCCGCACTATAAAATATTACTACTTTAGGAATTAGATAGAATTTTGGTTATTTATGTAGGTATTATTACTCTCTCTATTTTAATTTATTTGATCTACTTTCATTTTTAGTTCATTTTTTTTAAAAAATTATTCCTTCATTTTTTAGTAATTCTTTGATTTTATTTCACTGTTTTAATTTGTATATCTTATTTTAACTTGACACACAATTTAAGAAAAAATATTTAAAAAATTGTGACCTTAAATTAAAAATATATCAAAATATTTATTAATATTATGATCTTAAACGTGTAAAGTTGAAATAAAAATTGCTAAAAAAAGTTATTCTTTTAAAATTGACTAAAACAAGTAAGCAAAATAAATTAAAATAAGAAAATATATACAGAACTATAAAATGATAACCAAACACTATATTATTTAATATGCTAAATTTGGTACAAAATAATTAAAAACTATTAAATATGATATTATTCATGCTACTTTTAATATAATAATTTCCTTCTTAACGGAGGAGTAACGACCCCATATGGTATTTGATCAACGAAAGAACTCTAAGCAAAATATTTTCTATTAAAAAGAGATGGAAATGATTTTTGTCAATCATAGATAAGACTGACTTTTATACCTACTACTCCAAGAAATACAATAATATATTACTTTTAATTTTTAATATTAAAATATTTCATCCAATAGAGCACATTAGTGTCGGTGAAAAATTGGCAATGCTTTCAAGAGAGGGAAGTAAGTAGCATTGCTTTACATGGTTATTTAGAAAAGTTAGGGTGACGTAGACATCAATTTTTTCCATTTTTGTAAATATGTTTTTTTCTTTTACTTCCTCTGATTTATTTTTTTTGTCAACATGATTGATCATGTAAATAAATTTTAAATTTTTAATCTTAAATATGCATGTTGAAATTAAAAATTTTATTAAATTAAAAAATAAAGAATAAGTTTTTTTAAAAAAAATAAAATAAAATAAACAAATTGAGATGAGGAAAATATGTTTTGTTCCGTTTGAATGACAAGTGGGTCACTGAAAGCAGTTATATTTCAAAGTGAAAGTAGAGACAGAACCTGGATGCCTGGATCTGTAACGGGGGTGATTTTTTACCTCAAAATCTGCCTCGAAATACCATCGCTAGGCAGTCGACTCTCAACCAACTTCAGCCTACTAACACACACAAGCGTTTGACACTTAAATAATATAATATCAAACACACGCACACGAAAACAAGCACACAATATACAGGTAAATTAATCCAACCTTTATTAATCTCTCTCTCAGATCTTACAAAGGAAACACTCAAAATTTGGCTAAGTCTACAAAACTCTTGCTAGTTGACACTTAGCCAAATTATGCCTACTATATATACAAGTCTTGGAAGCAGCCTTAGGGGGAGGGACGTGCATGGCAAGTGCCTGCATTACATGGGGATCATGGGAGAACAGCTTAGGGAACGTGCCCTTAAATTTCGGAGATCATGGGTGTGGTCTTCAGAGAACTGCCAACTGCCTACATGCGCCTCGCACACTGCTCAACCGTCGCATGTGCCTCGCCAACGCTGCCTTGCCAGCGCCATGCCAATGCCTTGCCCGCACTGCCTTGCCAGCACCATGCCAATGCCTTGCCATCACCATGCCAATGCCTTGCCATCGTCCATCAGCCTTGGCCTCAGCACGCCCATGCCAACACGCATGTCTGTCGATGCCAACCCCTTGCCTGTATGCATGCCCACCCGGTGCCATGCGCCTATCTCGCGCATGCCCTCCTAGTGCCATAAGCTTGCCCGCCTAGTGTCATGCACCTATCTCGTGCATGCTTATGCCTCATGCCATGAGCTTGCCTTGCGTCTGCCTGTTTGGTACCATGTGCCTATATCGTGCATGCCCTTGCCTGTTGCCATGTTGCTTGCCTTCCTCCAAGCGCCTTGGCCTTAGTCAAGCTTCTTGCCATCACCTAAGCACACCTTGACCTGTTGCACGCCATGCCATCGATATACCATCCGCACATTGCTTCTGCCAGCCGCAAAGGCCCGTGTCAAAGGGCAATGCATAAGCCCTTGACACTGCCTTCACCCCATACGCCTATGTCCAAACTTAGGGGTCTAAAAAACCACCCCTACCAGTTGAACTCGACGTCCTCGGTGAGACTGTTTTGAGGTAGTCCTCCAATTGCTTGTTGAACTGCCACAATGACTTTGTTTTCTCCCAAGTAGCATCAACTTCCTTCTTACCCTCCCATTGAATTAGAAATTTTGTCCGCCTGTTTTTCTTGATGCCAAGTACCCGATGATCCAATATCCTCTCAATCTCAGCATCAAACTATGTGTACACCACAGTCGGAGCCCTCTTTGATTGATTCCTTTCTGAATTCTCAGGATCCTCATAGAACAGCTTCAAGAAACTCACATGGAAAGTTGGGTGCAGCTTCAACCTTTCAGGTAGCTTCAACCTATAAGCAACTTCGCCAACCTTCTGGACCACTTCAAATGACCCATCATACTTTGGATCAAACCATAGTGTCTAAACTTACTTGTAATCTATTTCCAGATTTGAGGAGTAAGTTTCAACAACACCTTGTCACCAACGTTGAACTCCAGCGACCTCCTCCGCTGGTCAGCATACTTCTTCATGTATTTCTGGGCTTTACACAAGCTGTCTTGCACCTCGGCAAGTATCTCTTGCTTTTCCCTAGCAAAATGGTACGCTGTTGGGCACTTATCTTGCGCCTTCTACTTAACAACATCAAGCGGTGTCATAGGTTGTCTGCCTAGGACCAACTCGAATGGACTCATTTCTGTAGCTAACGACTTGTGCAAATTATAGCAAAATTGTGCAGTGTCCAGTAGATCAACTCAATTCCTCTGACTTGCCATCACGAAGTACCTTAGGTACTCCTCCAACAAATGGTTAATTCTTTCCATTTGCCCATCAGTTTGAGGGTGGTAGAACTTCAAATCGGTCCCCATCATATTGAATAATGTCGTCTAGAACTGACCTGTGAACCTTGTGTCCCTATCACTAATGATGTCCGCCGGCACACCAAAGAACTTAACAATATTTTTATAGAACAATTCAGCAGCAACATCTGACGAGCACACTACCGGAGCAGCTACAAAAATAGCATACTTTGAGAATCGATCCACCACAACCATGACCAATGTCATACCATTTACCTTTGGGAATCCGCCAATAAAGTCCATAGAAACTACATCCATGGCCTCTTAGGAATGGGAAGAGGCTGCAGCAACCCTGCCTCCTTTATGCGTTTAGTCTTGTCTAGTTGACACACTAGACAAGTTTTCACATATGCTTCTAGCATCCGTTCAACACCCGGATGTCCAGCACATGTGGTGTCATGCGCTTCTTTCAGTAGGTCTTTGCGCAATCCACCGCCTTGAGGTACCACGATCCTCCCTCTTTTGAAATGGAGTAGATCGTCCTCGATCCAATACCTCCTTACTGTCCCTTCTTTCACTTGATTCATTAACTTCACATATAATGAATCATTTGCAGCACATAGTCTAATGTTATCAACAAAATCAAACTCAAGTTTAGAAATTGAATACATTGCAGCAAATACCTCCTTTCGACTCAAAGCATCGGCAACCTGATTGCTTCTTCCTGGCTTGTGCTCCCATGCGAAGTCATACTCAACTAAGAAATCCTGCCACCGAGCAGGCTTAGGACTTAGTTTTCATTGCGTTTTGAAGTAAGTGTTCGCAACATTATCCGTCTTGACAACAAACTTAGTCCCCAGCAAGTACACCCGCCATATTTGCAAGCAATATACCACGGCAACCATTTTCTTTTCGTGAGTAGAGTACCTCTGCTCAGCATCATTCAATTTCCTACTTTCAAAAGCCACGGGGTTCCTTTCCTGCACCAACACACCTCCCACGGCCTTGTCCGAAGCATCAGTGCGTACTTTGAATGGTAGCTCAAAGTCCGACAGCCTTAATATAGGTTTTGAAGCAATGATCTCCTTCAACATCTTGAACGCACCATCCTGCTTATCAGACCACGCCCATACTACATCCTTCTTAAGCAAATCTGTTAAGAAAGTTGCCTTCTTTGAATATCCTGTTATGAATTTGCGATAATAATTCGCCAACCCAAGTAAAGACCTCAAGTCTTTCACGCCTTTAGGAGCCTGCCAATCCACAATTGCCTGCACCTTCTTTGGGTCCATGCGCACTTGGTTCTGACTCACCAAGTGTCCAAGAAATTTTATTTCTTGTTGGGAAAATTCACACTTTTCCATTTTGACACAAAGTTGGTACTCCCGCAACTGAGACAGCTCCTTCTTTAAATGGCCAACATGTTCATCTAGTGATCTACTATAAATGACAATATCGTCTAAGTATACTACTATAAATTCATCAAGATACTCAAACAAGACATTGTTCATTAATTTGCAGAAAGTAGCCAGGGCATTGGTTAGCCCAAACGGCATTACAAGAAATTCATAAGAACCATAACTAGTAACACAAGTAATCTTAGGTTTATCCCCTTCCGCTATTCTAACCCGCCAATATCCAGACCTCAAATCTAGCTTAGTAAACTAGCTAGCCTTGCTCAACCTATCCATAAGATCTTGAACTAAGGGAATAGGATATTTGTTTTTCACTGTTACCTTATTCAACACCTGGTAGTCCACGCACGTCCGCATCGTTCCATCCTGCTTTTTTTAGAATAAAACAGGAGCACCATAGGGAGCTTTTGATGGCTGAATTAGGCTTGCATCCAACAACTCATTCAATTGTTTCCTAAACTTAGTCAACTCTTTAGGAGCCATCTGATAGGGTGCTTGCACTGGAGCAATCGAACCTAGCAGCAACTCGATCTTATGATCGATGTCCCTTCTAAGTGGCAAAGTTTTAGGGAGTTCTGGGGGCATCACGTCTTTGAACTCATCCAAAACATGTACCACACACTCAGGCACATCAACTTTCACATCAGGTTTTACCTCCACTAAGGCAGCAAGGAAGGTATCTTCTCCTTTCTTCAGTCCTCTCTTTACCATCATGGCAGAAATGATTGGGCTCTTGTACTTCTACAGCTTTTCCACTTCACCATAAGGATAAACATACTTAATAAAGACAATAATTTTCTCCTGCATCACCATCACGCCATCCATGTGAGGCATTAGAACAAAACAGTTCCTTTGCAAGAAATCGATTCTAAGGATCATGTCAAAATCCCCAAGCGGAATCACCATCAGGCTATGCTTTTTGCCCAAGGTCCAGCACTAATCTTCACGTCATAAGCCATCCTCTCTATCAGTTGGGTAACCTGATTTACAGTTTTCATATAATTGGGGATCTTAGTCAGACTTAGCCTGAATTTTGCCGCAAGTTTGAAATCCACAAATATATGCATAGCACCTGTATCCACCATAGCTACCAACACTTGATCATTCACCTTCATCTCAATGTGAAATGATGAGGAATGAGGGTTGTTTGAAGATCCCCCACTGCATTTACTAATGAAATATGGTTATTTAAGAGAAAACCAAGTGGGTTTGCCAAGACAGCCACGATACTACCTTCCTCATTCACATTTTCTCCACCTGCAATCATGGCATTCACGCATTCGCGGTTTGGGAAGTTTCTGGCCATGTGATTTCCTCTACACATCCAGCATCCCTTGTCACTTGCTAATTTGTTCCTCAAACTACCAGCGTCTGCCACCACTTTACCCTTGTCAGCGCCACCTTTCCTCTCATCCTTCTTCCACTCCTTTTTCTTTTCAGCCTTCTTCTTTTACTTAGAAGAAGTTGGAGTTTCATAAGGAACCCACAAAGAGCGAAAATCCACCAATGAGTCGGCCACTGCAATTGCACTTGGGAGATCCTTCACATTTTGTCTCCAAAGTTCGTTCTGGGCCCTAGCTTGCATATCTGAAATGAAATTATGAAGTTTGTCCTCATCAGACATGTTTTGGATGTCTAACATCAAAGAGGTGAACTCCTTAATGTAGTCCCTGATTGACTGTCTCAGTCTCTTCAAATGATCCCTAGCAATCCATAAGGCAATTTTAGAAAGGAACTGGTCCCTCATCTCTTTCTTCAGTTTTTACCAAGAATCGATCCAGGGCCTGCCAGCACTCACATCATCCGCATCTCTAGTCCGTCACAAAAGTTTTGCATTACTCGACAAGTACATTGTAGTGATGTTCAACTTGTCTGACTTAGAGATACGGGCAGTAGTAAAGTACTGCTTCATATCCTAAAGAAAGTTCTCCAATTCCTTCGTTGATCGTGAACCTGTGAAGGCTTTTGGTTCAGGAACACGTACCTTGGAGCATTTCACATCTTGGTCTGCACTAGGGCTTGCAGCAATTGCCCTCCGCAGCACTACAATCTCCATGTTCATATTTTGTTGGTCTTCCTCAGATATTCCATCTGATCCAAAGACCTTTCACGGAACTCGTCATATTCCACATTTTTTATACACGGCATCTCACAAAACCGAGCAAGTTCAGTAGTTAAATTGTGAATGCAACCCACAATAGTCGTTGTATCATCCACATTCTCAGCCATTCCCACCAGTGTTTCAAGGGCTGCCACTCTATCTTTAGTGTTGCCTGCGTTAGTCATTGTGTTGTCCGTTGTCAAGCTCTGATACCAGTTATAATAGGGGTGATTTTTCTCCTCAAAATCTTCCTCAAAATAACACCGCTAGGCAATCGACTCTCAGCCAACTTCAGCCTACTAACACACATAAACATTTGACACTTAAACAATATAATATCAAACACACGCACACAAAAACAAGCACACAATATACAGGCAAATTAACCCAACCTTTATTAATCTCTCTCTCAGATTTAACAAAGGAAACACTCAGAATTTGGCTAAGTCTACAAAACTCTTGCTAGCTGACACTTAACCAAATTATGCCTACTATATATAGAAGTCTTGGCAGCAGCCTTAGGGGGAGGGACGTGCATGGCAAGTACCTGCATTACATGGGGATCATGGGAGAACAACTTAGGGAACGTGCCCTTAAATTTCAGAGATCATGGGCATGGTCTTCAGAGAACTGCCAACTTCCTGCATGCGCCTCGCACACTTCTCAACCATCGCATGTGCCTCGCGCGTGCCTCACTCGCACCTTGCCAACACTGCCTTGCCCGTACTACTTTGCCAGCACCATGCCAACTCTTTGCTAGCACCATGCCAATGCCTTGCCCGCACTGTCATGCCATCACCATGCCAACGCCTTGACAATGCCTTGCCATCGTCCATCAGCCTTGGCCTTATCACGCCCATGCCAACACGCATATCTGCCGATGCCAACCCCTTGCCTGCACGCATGCCCGCCCGGTGCTATGCGCCTATCTCGCACCTGCCCGCCTGGTGCCATGCGCTTGCCCGCCTAGTGTCATGCGCCTATCTTGCGCATGCCTGTGCCTCATGACATACGCCTGCCTCGTGCATGCCTGCTTGATGCCATGCACCTATCTCGTGCATGCCCTTGCCTGTTGCCATGTTGCTTGCCTTCCTTCAAGCGCCTTGGCCTTAGTCAAGCTGCTTGCCATCACCCAAGCACACCTTGACCTATTGCACGCCATGCCATCCACACATTGCTTCTGCCAGCCGCATAGGCCCGTGTCAAGGGGCAATGGAAATCCTTTGACACTACCTTCGTCCCACACGCCTATGTCCAAACTTAGGGGTCTAACAGGATCCCTCTCTCTTATGATGTTTCGAAGGATTCATTTGGGGTGAGCTATAAGGTTAATAAATATAAGAGGATTATTTTATTTTGTATTTGGTTGAAGGTATAAGATATTCTTTGAATTATTTATTTCACCATTTTATATCTTAGTGATATGATAAATTGTCTTATATACATGTTGGATAACTTATCTGGTGATAATTTGTTTCCAATCAAATGACCATTTTCCCCCCTTTTATATCAGTGGATAATACAAAGAGTATTTTTGTCTCAAAAACAACCATGTTCAAGTTTGCATCTTGTACCAAAGATCAAAGGATGAAGGGTCAAAGTTTGATGTTAGTACAATTAAAAAAAATATTTAGTGGTAATAAAAAAAATTAGCGGCAATTGAGTTAATATCATTGTATTCAGAGTTGTTTAAGCTTTTAACGATATTTATATATAGTGTTGGTTATAAGTAAACATATTTATTCTTTTTGCTAAATATAATATAGTGGCTATTATATTGTTGCCGCTAAATAATTCCTAAAAAATCCTTTATTTGTTGTAATATATATGCAGCACGGTTACCACTATGGGAATCACTCTTTTTTTTTATTTGGTTATTGAACTTATTCTATTGATGGAAAAAATTCTTATATCATAAATTTCAACATTAAAGAATAGAGAAAATATAAGCTTATGGTGAAAATGTTATGAATTGAATAGAGTAATCTGTTAAGGCCAACATAAATTCCATTGAATATTGTCAAATTATGAGAGATATTATACATCTATATCAGATGTTTAGTGAAAAAAATTCCTATAACATATGGGGTATTGACGAGATATATGATATATATTCCAGTATAGGTATAGCTCGATGTGATCGAGTATGCAACCTACATTTGATTTTAATACACTTCAAAGCCCTAAAATAATGCATTATTCCTCTTGATAATTAAGGGAAGGAATAATAATGAATTGTACTCGACCAACATATTTATTAGAGAAATGGATATAATGTAATAATGGGGTGAAAGAGAAAATTCATGTTGGATATACTATTAATCATGTAATTGTGTTATAATATTTTTATCTAATTCTTTGTAAAGACTATTTATGTTATTATAATAAAGACTTGATTTAAATATTTAAATAGATCATTATGTATATATGTGTGTCCATTACTTATATAGTAGATGATTTTTGTATGAAATATTTTAACTCATATATGAAAGATTTAAATTGTCGATTATTATAAGTTATAAATTAAATGTTCACAATCAAAGATAAAGTTAGACAAACATCTTGATGATTGAAGCACAAGATTAAATATAATTTGATCTTAATTATGCGAATGGTAAAATTCCAACTTCTTGTGCTAGCACATTTTGTATGTATTGAACGGACCAATTAGAGATATTTATTTATGTTCTGAATATTGATAAATAAATTCTCTAGTCCATTACATGTACTTATACTCTTAATCTTGATATAATTATTATGATCTATGTATTTGGTTTATTGTTTTAATCTATTAAAAGGTGAAACTCTTTTAACGAGTCAATAAATTCCTAATAGATTGGATAATAACAAATCATATTATTAAAATAATAATTAGTTGATAGTACCGTGTCTCGGTATTGAGAAAACAGACATCCCTTTATGGTTGCTTATAATTTTTCATGTGTAACCCTGCAGGTGGATTTTATACGACACGTGAAATAAGTGAAGTATAATAATAAAGGATTAAATTAGTCAATAAATTAAATTTTCAATTATTTGGTGTCAATAATTCTTACACAGAGAGTTAAATAAGGTGTAATGGTATATTTTGAAATTAAATCAAGGAGTACAATTACAGATTTTTAGTTGAATAATTTATAATTTATCATAATATGGTTAATTTATTCTTTTACAAATTAATATCATGATTGAAAGCCTCTATTAATAAGTCTGTGGTCCCTGCTATGCCTGATTAATTAACTGGTGTTGAAAAAGGAATAAAAGATAAATATTGTATTTACTGATTTTATTAATGGAATTAGATATTTGGTTTTTAAATATCTTAAAGACTGAAAATGTTTTGCCCTTTTGAGCAAAAATGTTTTTGCCTTAACTCCATTTTATTGCCCCTTAATTTTCCTCTTAATTTTGCCTTAATGGTTGAAATCCATTTTAGTTTCTTACCTTGGGGCGAAGGAGATGTATAAAAGGGAAAAGGGGCAGTAGAGAAAAGCATCCCTTTCAGAAAATAAATATTAGTCACACTAAAAATCTAGTAGAGTTTGTGAGAAAAATAGCAGAAGATTATAGCTTTTGCAGTTCTGGATCCTCTGGCTTTGAATGAATTTTGTAACTACTTCAGCAAATAAGTAGCTTTCTAATTCATTTATATTTTATTATTTAGTTGTTATATAAGTCTGTGATCTTGTTTAAAATGCTTCCATTGTCCATAATCTAACAATTGATATCACGAGACCTCTTACATACACTTGATAATGTAATAAGAGTTCATGATGTTGATACATAATTTCTAAAATCTGTATATATTATGTCATTTTTATATGAATTATATTTTTGTTCATTTTACTGTTCAACAAGGATTCGAGAGAATTTAGCATTAACCTGCATATATACTAGTTGTTATGCTCCTGATTAGTTCTAACCTTAGATTGTTGATGGTGCTACTGTTTTTGTCAACAAAGAAACAGTTAGAGGTTTCAAATCTTGCGTTCTTGATTTTCTGATTGTTATTGTTTTCAAATTCAGTTTCTATCTATCTAAATTTAAAAAAAAATTGAAATGGTTTGAACTTTGCCTAACATCAGAGGTTAATCTAGTGATTTGAATAACAATGTAGTAAAAAGAAAATTTTATTTGAGCTTTTTATTTCACCCTAATACTAAAGTTTATCTATAACTATATATATAGTTTAACTATATACATAGTTTTTAGAGATTAAGGATAAATCTGGATGGTTTTTTATATTTTTTCAATTACCGTTGGTTTTTATTTGCCAAAACCAGTAGCTTAGTGGTTAGGCCATAATAAATGCACTACCTGTTTGACCCTCGTGCACAACTTCGTTGATGTTTGTCGATTTGATCAATATTGAAATTTTTTAAATTTTGACAAACTCTAATTGACTTAAATTTTGATTGATTCATCGAAAACGATTCTCTAAGCAATACTCACAATGTTGTGACCTTAAGCCCTCTTTTGGTCATTCAGAGTCGTTTTGATGGGTTTTTCATAGTTTTTGTGTTTTCTAAAAAATTAAAAATTCAGAAAAAAATATTTTTTGCAAACCAATGCTTCAAGGGTTCATCCTGTATGGTTTTAAATGTATTAAAGTATATGTATGAGTTTATATGTTGACATAGGTCTTCTTCCTCATCGGATAAGCTTGTATATTTATATACTGTTTTAGTAGTCTTTTGTTTTGATGACTTGTATTAACTTTCCAACTAAGTTACATGTTGAATCGATGAACAATAGATTATATGAAGTAGATATACAAATATACATAACTAAACTTAACGGATTACTCTCTAACTAAGTTGGACCTATTTTGTTTAAGAAGTGATATATGAACATGCTCATGTATTTGCTAGAATAGTTAAGTTTCCCTATCGAATCTAACTGTTTATTAGCATGCTCATATGTGTCTTGTGGTTATTTATTATACAACATATGACTAATGATCTAAAAAAATTTTATAATCTCTCAGATTAACTATGTCTCATTTTAATCCCCTAACCTTTATCCTGAACCAAAACAAACTAGAAGGTCCTACTTATGTGGATTGGAAATGAAATTTGGATATTGTCCTAACCGCTGAAGGTTTCAAATTTGTGTTGGCTGAGGAATGTTCTGAAAAACCAGCAGATCCTACTTTCGAAGAAGTTCAAGCGTATGATAAATGAGTGAAGGCTGATGAGATGGCAAGATGCTACATTTTTGCCCCAATGGCGAATGTCTTGCAGCATCAACGTTAGTGAATGCCTTCTACTTATGATATGCTTACATCTCTTAAAGAGATGTTTGGAGATCAAAATCGTGCTGCAAAGCAGACTGCTATGAAAGCCTTTCTGACGATCAAAATGGTTGAAGGGTCTTTAGTGAGGGAGCATGTGCTAAAGTTGATGAGTTATTTGAATGAGCTGGAGATACTTGGTGCTGAGATTGATAAGGAATCTCAGATTGAGATGGGCCTACAGATTTTGTCTGATAGTTTTCAGCAATTTCGCATGAATTACAATATGAACAAAATGGACTTATCCTTAGCAAAATTATTGAATGAGCTGCTAATGGTTGAGATTACTATCAAGAAACAAGCTCCTCTATCTGTGTCATTCGTGGTAGACAACTCTATTGCTACCTCTTCTAAACCGGCAAAAGCTCAAAAGAAGAAGAAGAAGCCTCGTAAGGCTGTGTCACCTGGAGGTGATAGAGGTGGTGTGGCTAAGCCTAAGGGCAAGTGCTTCCACTACAAGCATCCTGGACACCACAAGAAGCAATGCCCCGACTATCAAGCCAAAATGAAGAACAAAGGTAATTTTTATTCAAATGTCGTTGAAACCTATTTAGCGGCTATTTCTACCCAACTATGGGCGATAGATTCGGGAGCCACTGACCATGTCTGCACTTCTTTATAGGAGTTTCAAAAAACACGATGGCTAACTGAGAATGAAGTCTGCACTTTTTAGGCCAATGGAGAACTAGTACCAGCCTTAGCCATAGGAAATATTTCATTTTCGTTCAGTAATTCCAAGGTTTTAATCTAGATTAATGTCCTTTATGTTCCTTCGATAAGAAAGAATTTATTATCTGTGTCAAAAATAATGGATGCTGGTTATAATATTTATTTTTCAAATAATTATGTTGTTATTAAATATAATCATATTTTTATTTATAGCGCTCCTAAAATACAAAATTTATTTGTATTTGAAATCTCCCACAACATGCAACAAACCGAATTAAATAACATTGATATTTCTCATAAAAGAAAATGTATTTCTGAATTGAATCAAACTTACTTATGGCATCTACGTCTATGTCATATCAATATAAATAGAATTTCAAGGTTGGTTTCTTATGGACCTCTGAGTTCATTGAAAGTGGAGGTGCTACCAACCTGTGAATCCTGTTTAGAAGAAAAAAGACAAAGAGACCATTCCCTTCTAATGAAAATAGAGTCGGTAACAAATTAGAATTAATTCATTCTGATTTGTGTGGTCCTATGAACATCCAAGCATGAGGTGGTTTTGAGTATTTTGTGACTTTCACAAATGATTACTCAAAATATGGTTATATTTATTTGTTGCGCCGAAAATTTTGAATGTTTTGAAAAATTCAAAGAATTTAAGATGGAAACGGAAAAGCAACATGGTAAACATATCTAAACATTACGATATGATCGTGGTGGTGAATACCTTTTTTCGGAATTCATTAAATACTTATCAAAATTGGGAAATACATCTCAATATTCTGCTCCAGAAATACCACAACAAAATGGTGTTGCAGAGTGAAGAAATAGAACCCTTTTGGAAATGGTTAGATTAATGTTAAGTTATTCTGATTTGCCTTTTACTTTTTGGGGATATACCTTGAAAACTGCACACTATATTCTGAATTTAATTCCTTCCAAATCTGTATCTTTAACTCCATCTGAATTACGAAATGGGTGCAAGCCTAGTCTACAGCATATTCGAGTTTATGGTTGTCTAGCATATGTGCCAAAAGGAAAGACATATAAGTTGGAATCAAGGACAGAAGTGTGCATTTTTATTGGATATCCAAAAGGTACAAAAGGTGGTTTATTTTATTGTCTTAAGGAACAAAAGGTGATTGTCTCAACAAATGCCAAGTTTCTAGAATAGGACTATTTGATGAACCATGTTCCTAGAAGTAAACTTGTGTTACAGGAACTGACCAAAAGAGTAACAAGTACTGACTTAACAGAATAAGTTCCACAAACAGTTGTTGACATTCCATTACGTCCTCGTAGGGTAAGAAATGTCAATAGGCAAGAAATTGCACATGAAATTGCATAAGAGGCTGCTTTAGAGCAAACTAAAGATATTAAACTACCCCAAAGTAGTGGGAGAATGTCGAGCAACCTGCAGCTATGAAGGACAATGTTCAGATTATTTACAATGTTCCAAATTTAGATCATGAAGTAGCAAATTTTGTAGTGGCTAGTCGTCGTAGTGGGAGAGTTATTAGAAAGCCTGAACGGTTTACTCTCTTGAGAGAATCATATGATAGAATCCTTGAAGAGCCTAATACAGAACCATTGAATTACGCTGAAGCACTATATGATAAAGAAGCTGAAATGTGGATTGTTGCTATGAAATCTGAAATGAAGCCCATGTACTCTAATCAAGTCTGGGATTTTGTAAAACCACCTGTGGGTGTAAAGCCTATTGATTGTAAGTGGATCTTCAAGAAAAAGAGAGGCGTGGATGGAAAAGTGAAAGTTTTTAAAGCTAGGTTTGCTGCGAAAGGGTTTACTCAAAAAGAAGGAATTGATTATGAGAAATTTTTTTCTCCAGTAGCAATGATTAAGTTCATTAGGATTCTCTTAGACACTGTTTCTCATTATAATTATGAGATTTGGCAAATGGATGTCAAGACGAATTTTCTAAACGAAAGTCTTGATGATTGCATTTATTTGGCACAACCAGAAGGTTTCAAGGAAAGTGGCAATGAACACATGTTTTGTAAACTTAAGAGATCCATTTATGGATTTAAACAAGCATCTAGAGCAAGGAACATTTGTTCTGACAATTCAATTAAGACTTTTGATTTTGATCAATTTGAAAATGAATCATGCATTTACAAAAAATAGGAGGGAGACAAAGTAGCATTTTTGATACTATATATAGATGACATCTTGCTCATAGAAAATAACGTGAGCATGTTGAATTCTATAAAGAAGTGGTTGTCATCACGTTTTGATATGAAAGACTTGGGAGAAGCGGCTCATATCCTCGGGATCAAGCTTATGCGAGATCGGAAGCAGGGGATATTAGGTTTATCTCAAACACTTTATATTGATACTATTCTTGCAAGATTTAGCATGCAAAATTCAAAAAAGAGATTTCTTCCTTTTAGACATGAAATTACTTTATCAAAGGATCAGTCTCCCAAAATGATAATTAAGATAAAGAGGATGAAGACGGTCCCTTTGCTTCTGCAGTATGGAGTCTCATGTATGTTATGTTGTGCACTAGATCAGATATCTGCTTTGATGTTGGCATAATTAGTAGATTTCAGTCTAATTTTGGACAATAATATTGGACAACTGTTAAGCATATTATCAAGCACCTGAAAAACACTAGGGATTACATGCTTGTATTCCATTCTGATAATCTTGTACCTATTAGGTACACAGATTCAGATTTTCAGTCGGATAGATATTCAAGAAAATCTACCTTAGGATATGTATTTACTCTGGGAGGTGGAGCCATAGTTTAGAGAAGCATAAAGCAATCATGTGTTGTTGATTCCACCATGGAAGCTGAATATGTAGCTATATCTGAGGCGGATAAGGAGGTTGTTTGGCTCGAAAACTTTCTAAAAAAGCTTGGAGTGGTCTCTTCAATTGAAGCACCAATCACACTTTATTATGATAGTGATGCAGTTGCAAACTATAAAGAACCATATAGCCATAATAGAAGTAAGCACATTGATAGAAAATATCACTTGATTCGAGATATAACTCAGAGGGGTGATGTGAGAGTGTTGAAGATTGAATCGAAGAACGATTTGGCAGACCCATTTACAAAAGGTTTACCTTAGAAGACTTTTGATAAGCACGTAGAAGAAATGGGTGTTAAAATTGTTACTTCATTGTTATGAGTCTAAGTGGAAGATTGTTGGGATATACTATTAACCATATAATTGTGTTATAATAATTTTATTTAATTCTTTGTAAAGACTATTTATGTTATTATCATCAAGTCTTGATTTAAATATTTAAATAGATCATTGTGTATATATGTGTGTCCATAACTTATATAATAGATGATTTTTTATATGGAGTATTTTAACTCATACACAGAAGATTAAAATTGTCGGTTCTTATAAGTTATAAACTAAATTTTCACAATCAAAGATAAAGTTGGACAAATATCTTGATGATTGTAGCAAAAGATTAAATATAATTTGATCTTAGTTACGGAAATGGTAAAATTTTAACTTCTTGTGGTAGTACATTTTGTATGTATTGAACATACCAATTAGAGATATTTATTTATGTTCTGAATATTGATTAATAAATTCTCTAGTCCATTACATGTACTTATACTCTTATTATGATATATGTATTTGGTTTATTTTTTTAATTTATTAAAAGATGAGACTCTTTTAATGAGTCAATAAATTTCTAATAGATTGGATAATAACAAATCACATTAGTGAAATAATAATTAGTTTATAGAACCGTGTCTCAGTATTGAGAAAGAAGACATCCCTTTATGGTTGCTTATAAGTTTTCATGTGTAACCCTGCAGGTGGATTTTATCCGACGCGTGAAATAAATTAAGTATAATAATAAAGTATTAAATTAGTCAATAAATTAAATTTTTCAGAAAATTTGATTTAATTGATTGGTGTTAGTAATTCTTACACGGAGAGTTAAAAAATGTGTAATGGAAGATTTTGAAATTAAATCGAGGAGTGCAATTATAGATATTTAGTGGAATAATTTGTAATTTATCACGATATGGTGAATTTATTCTTTTACAAATTAATATTGTGATTGAAAGCCTCTATTAATGTCACGACCCGATTTTTAAGTCATGATGACACCTACCATTAACCCACCAGTAGGTAAGCCTAACCCACAGTCTGAAACCATAGGCAATGGACCATTACAAAAGGAAGAAGAGAAATGAATAATAATAAGAAGAAAAGAAGAATAATAACAATACAATAAGATAACCCCAAGATCTGGTATCAGTCGGTAGTCGAGAAACTAGACCAAATAAGGAAGTACAAGGTTTATACATATTCAATAATAATAATAATAATAATAATAACAATAATAATAATAATAATAATAATAATAATAATAATAGTACAGACTGTCTCCGAATACCAAGTAAAGACTAGTCCAAACCAAAAGAGAGGGAGATAGGCAACTCCGAACACCAAGAGCTCACCCAAGTCTCCAAAATTCAAGAGCTGCTCAGCACGATATCTAAATCAGTAGTGAAAATCTGTACTATGATCTGCAGGGTGCAGAAGTGTAGTATGAGTACCAACAAGTGGCACTCAGTAGGCATCAATTGACTGATCTCCAAAGATAAGGCAAGTATAAAGAACATGTAAGTTAGGAGTATATATCACAAGTAACTAACAAGAATAATATGGAAGTCTGCAATAAAAAATATCAAATATAAGAAAGAGAGAGAGAAAAAAATAGGAAATAAGTAGGGATGTATCTGGTGGCACCATCCCAAGACCTAAACACGATGACACACTACGAAAGGGGGAACGACTAAGTAACACCCTACTAACAAAAGTAAACACAAATATCACATAAAGGCCCAAAGGATCGTATCACTAAATCCCTGCACAAAAGATAGATAAATAAGAATAAGGGTAGTAACTACCTTTAAATAAGAGACCACCATTTATACTGCCACAAGTTTGCACATAGTAATTCAATACCTCCTGAGCCTCTGTGTGTCCAGGAAGTTCACTCATAAATAGGTAAATCCGTACGGCATCCCATACTACCGACAGGTACAAACAATTGTACTGGTGATAGGCAATGCATATATTAATGAGAGTAATGCAGTGAAACCAGTAGTACCATTTGTGCCAAATGCCTTATACCAAGATATATACACTTATTTCTAGTCCCGACCAGGAAGTAGTACCAGTGCGCTACTATGGGATCGCCATGGGGGCTCATGAATGCCCCTATATACCTGCCTGGTTCCGATCTAGGTCTTATATCAATCTGCATATCCGATCATCAAGATCCGCTCCGTTGTGGTAAATGGAGACAAATAGCCAAATCAATATATATAAAGGGATGGAAATCTCTATGACCAGGCCAATATCATAAAATGAGCGCATTCTTGATGCCTCGAATCATTGTCATAAAATGAGTGCATCCTCAATGCCTCTAGTCTACTGAAAATAGTATTAATAAAGGTAATACGACCCCCATTTGAAAATTAGTATAAAATAATTTGGGTTACAACCTATCTTTCTAAAATTAATGCCAAGAATCAATGCATGCATCGGGGTCGACCACATTCGTGAGAAAACAATGATCCAATGCAATGCATGCCATCACCACCACCCAAACAACATGCACAATCACATACAGTAATGACTCCACAAACACCTTACCCTCTAAATCATGCAAACGGGGGTCACAAACACAACTGACCTTTAATCAAGGCCTAAAGCTCAAATCTACTCCTCTAACTCAATCATATGGCCCAACAAGGAGAGGAAAAATGAGGAAACAGGTTCTCAGCCAGTCAATCAATACCTCCATATTTACCTGGGAAATATTATCTCAAGATTTATAACCACAGATAGCCCCACCAAACGACAACAGGAAAGCATAGGGGATTCTAACTCTAAATCCAAAAATGGGATCTAACAAAAATTCACAAGCCTAACTAGATGGTAATTTCTACACTAACGCTTTAAGATAGGTTCTATAATAGTGAAGGACACTAAGTCTCATAACTTAGAGCTAACAATAGCTACATCTACTAAGTTTCATCCCGAAATCAATCCTAAGGCGCAACTCCTCCAATCATTATAAATGCCAAATAAGACACATTAAATGCGTTAACCAAGGCCAAACTAAGGCATAGTCATTATTCTTACTAACTAAATGGGAAATCTCATAAAGGAAAACTAGCCTATAGTTGATACTAGACTATGAGACAATAATTTAGGAGTCAAGCCTAATCCATCTCATACAATCCAAACCACAAGCAAATTATACTAAACAATACCTATTGAAGCTCAATTAAAAAATAAGAGACTATAGCCTACGTCGAAGTCGAACACGCACTCTCTAAGTTTAATTTTTGGTAGCTTTTCACTCCAAATGCCTTCACACTATCAAAATGTTGATCACCTCATCAATACGAATGTTTTGACACTAAAATTGTATTTTTCAGAGATAGACCCAAAATAGGATCTAAAATGAGATTGTGGGACCCACAATGAGAATCCCAAAAAAGACTTCGTGAAAATGTTTTACACGTATTATTGAGCTTGTACCCCAAAATGGGGCATAAATCAATGCTCAAAAGTACCTAAATCAGGCCAACAGTTAAAAACACCATTAAAGCCCTAAAGTAAGCTTGGGCTGCCCCTTTGGGTAAGAAATTACTTTAATCGAACAATCTTCACGCTTCTCCGACCTACCAACACGTAGCCACGACTCCCACATAACCAATACACTTAGAATCACCCAAAATGGAGCTCTATAGCTCCTAAAATCGTAAAAAAGGAAAAGGGGTCAGAGCTGAAAAAGGCTGTTGGTCTTAATTAAAAGGCCAGCTAACAAACCTCCACGAACGCGGGGACCAGGTCCGCAAATACGGAGGGGAGGCTCCCTCTTCTCCGCGAACGCGGGGTAGGTCCGTGACCTCAGAAGGAGAGTTCATTCTTCTCCTCGAATGCAGAGGAAATGTTTTTTTCTTCTTCGCGAATGCGGGTACCAAGTCCGTGAGACCAAATCAGAGGTGCACCAACTTAACTTGGAGTTGGAAAATACTCCGACAGGGTGCCCGAGATCTATTAGGAATCTTGTGTGTGAAATTTGACTATGCTATCCCACTAAATTCGACATTCCAAATTCAACAGAGCAGTCAAAATTTCCACCTGAGGTATTCTCGACAAAATGTGGGTACCACACCCAAGCATAATTTTTGCCAATTCTATAAGTTGACTCGAAATGAGATCGAAAGCCTTGGGACACAAACGAAAGGTCACTCTAGACCAAAATCAACATTTCAGAGCTAACCACATTGACAAAATTTAAATCCAAGCACTTTTTTCAAGAATGTTGAACAAAGTCAATTTTAGGCCAAATTTTAAAGGCTAAAGCGCCAAATGGCTAAAACTCGCACTGATTGCCTCGATACTCATGACGACCATGCTACTAGCCTAATTTTGCCATTCTGGAGCTGATGGAACCATCATAATTCCATTATGAGGTCATATTTTTCCTAAAGTTTTGATCGAAGTCAACCATTCAAACTCCAAGAGCTCCAAAATAGGAAATCGGAGATAAAACTCAAACGAACGACCAAGCAATCGAACTGTAAGTGCCAGAAAGTCAAAAATAGCTTGGAGTCTCTATAGAAAAATTCTAAATGGTGAAAATATCATAGAAAGACAAAAATGACCTGGAGGGTCATTACAATTAATAAGTTTGCGGTCCCTGCTATGCCTGATTAATTAACCAGTGTTGGAAAAGCAATAAAATGTAAATATTGTATTTATTGATTTTATTAATGGAATTTGATATTTGGTTTTTAAATATCTTAAAGGTTGTAAACGTTTTTCCCTTTTGCGCAAAAACGTTTTTGCCTTAACTCCATTATTGCCCCTTAATTGTCCTCTTAATTTCACCTTAATGGTTAAAATCCATTTTGGTTTCTTACCTTGGGGTGAAGGAGATGTATAAAAGGGAAAAGGGGCAGTACAGAAAAGTATCCCTTTCAGAAAACAAATATTAGCCCAAACTAAAGGTCTAGTAGAGTTTGTAAGGAAAATAGCAGAAGATTGTAGCTTTTGCAGTTCTGGATCCTCTGGCTTTGAACGAATTTTGTGAATGCTTCAACCAGTAAGTAGCTTTCTAATTCATTTATATTGTATTATTTAATTGTTATGGAAGTCTATGATCTTGTTTAAAATGCTTCAGTTGTGCATAATCTAACAATTCCAAGGTGCATTTCAAACGAAAATCTACTCTTTCCTTTCATTTTGTGTGAATATATATATTTGATTCCATCAAGAGTTTAAGAAATAATAGAAGATTTTTAAATTTGTGATTTTAAATATATGATAAGATTTTTGAAAGCTATAATCCTTATTGTGCTATTACATTTGTATATATAATTATAAAAATCTATCATTAAAGTTCAAATGATGAGAATTTCTAAATTTAAAATATTTCTAAATTGGCGGAATGACCTAGGAGACCCTTGTACTTGACTCCATTTGTCACTTGAACCCTTCTACTCACGACTTTGCCAAGTAAATATTTAAATTATTAAAACTCGTTCTTTTAAACCCCTCTGACCATAAACTTATGTGCGTTTATTTGCTGAATCGGATGAAATGTGTGATTGTCAAGACCCGATTTTGGGTGTGATGGGACCTGTCCCTTTCCACCGGACAAGTCAGCCTAAAATCCAATATTTCGATAAAAATAGAGGAAATAGTTTAAATAAATAAATAATAATCCAAAAGCGGAAGTGTTTCACTTAAATTCCCCCAAAGATTGATTGTCACATGTACAAGCCGCTAAAGAAAGTAAACTAAAATGAAAGAACAAGTCTCAATATGTCTTCAACTCTCAAATAGAGTACAGCATACGAATAGAAGAAGTACGAGAGTTCGCTGGATATCGATGGCTCACTCTCTCAACTCCAAAAACCTTGAATGATCAAGAAAAGAGATGGTGATCAAAGTCCAAGGTCGGAATCTACACAAGTATAGAAGCAAGGGTGAGTACCAAACAACGCGGTACCCATCAAGCTAACTAGAAAAACTAAGTAAATCTAAAAGAATACACGAAATTCATTTTCAACCCAACCGAACATCTAGACTACAACCTGCATAGAAATTAGCCCAACCTAACAGTTCATACTATACTACTCAATAAGATACAGATCATAGCTCAATAACACAAAGATGTATCGTACAAGTACTCACAAGTCACAAACAAGCATCAAATTTCAACACATATATATAGAATATGTATATGCACGCTCAGTGATCATGCATATGTGCAATTGCTGGCAAAATCTTCCGCATGATAAACTCTGGATGAAAATGACCTCGACCTCATAATCTATCATCGGAAGTGACCTCGATCCCACAATCTCACAAAAAATGACTTCGGCCATATGCACTCGCTAGAAATAACCTCGGCAGTGTAATCTCACCGTAAATGACCTCGGCATATCAATCTCTCATAAAAAATGACCTCGGTAATATAATCTCACCAAAAATGACCTCGATAATATAATCTCATTGGAAATGACTTTGGCTTATAAATCTCTCACCGAAAATGACCTTGGCATATCAATCTCAACTCCAAAATGACCACAATAATATAATCTCACCGAAAATGACCTCGACAATATAATCTCGCCGAAAATGACCTCTACCTATCAATCTTTTGCTGGAAATGACCTTGGCCATATCATATCTCTAACCAGAAATGACCTCGGTCACATAATCATATACCTCTTATCACTATGTTTCAGAACAAATGCAACAACATGCTCATACAAGTAACGAGAAATAATTAAATTCACGTAAACCGCAATCATAATTAGACTATCAAGTAGTTCATCAAATACACATAGATATACAGATTACGGCTTGTAAGTTTCAACACTCAATAATATCACACATCATCTTTTATTAACCCCGTCGATTCATTTTTACATTAATTCATATCATAATTAAACCCGTAACCTCATCCCCATTACACCCCAACACATGTACAATGGGATATTCAGAAATTCTAAGAGTCTATTTGCCTTAGCCAATACGCGATCGATCACTCCACATGAGCTTTCCCCTTCCGAATGCACTCTAATTCACCATAATCTATACAAATTCAAGTTCCCAATCAAAATACGGAACCAACGATATCCATATCATATTTTGTTGGAAATGAGGCCAAAATTGACTCGAAATGCCCGAAAAACCCAATTATGAACGAGCAAAAAATTTCAGAAATATTTTATATAAACAATATCCTCAAGGTATTTGGAGTTTACTAGTGAAAACAAGAGTGGATTTGGACTTAAAATGAGCTTACAATCATCAAAACATTGAAACTAATTCAAATTCTTGAAAATCCCAACCTCTCCAATTGAAAACCCTCAATTTCATGTTAAAACTCTCAAATAATCAATTTTTAATCAAGATTGGAGGTTAGAATCACTTACCCCAAAATTTTCCCATGAAATATCCTCTGAAAATCGCATCTCCAATCTCCAAAATCATCAAAAATGATGAAAATAGGCTACACCCCAGCTTTGTCACTATTCAGGGGTCATTTGCTCTCCGCAAACATGCAGGCTAACCAGACGTCACTTCGTGAATGCGGCATAGAACGCGGAGGAAAGACAACTATCCTTCCTCGAACACGGACAACCTTCGCGAAAGAGGAGAAGGAACTTCGTTCCTTCCGCGAATGCGGGCAAGTCTCCACGAACGCGGAGAAGGACACTCAGGCACCAGATGACAGCAATGTTACTTAAGTCTCCAAGTCTCTGACTGATCCTCGGGATTCGTTCGGAATCCTATATATACAAACCATATATGCATCCTCATTAAAATCGACATTCTGGACTCAACGGAACCATTGGAATTTGATTTCAAGGCCTCCTTGACCCGTAAACCAAAAGACACAACTAGACCAATATTATGCCTCAAAAGATCAAAACACCCTCGGACCTTTCGAAAATTACACAGGAACTCTCCCTAGGCCTATAATCACCCTCCGAATCCAACTAAGTCGTCGGAATTCAATTCCGAGCATCCGATCCTCAAATATTGACCAAAACCAAACCTATGGCCAAATACTCAACTATTTCCAACTCAACCCCTCCAGTCCATGATATGACCCCAAATGTAATTTCGTCAACCCTCTTAGATCAATTTCAACATTATAGAACTGATGAAATCAATGAAATTTTGTTTTGAGACTCAAAACTCTGAATGACCTCAAATACCACTTTTGAGTCATTCTAAACCTCTAAAACTCCAAGTTTATCAAAAACTTCAACTTTTCAAGGAAACTATGGAACCAACATCAGATATCAATCAAATCTGATTCGGAAAAACTATTGAGAGGGGTAAAATTATCTTTTTATGAAAGATTCCAAAAATGACCTTCAGGATCATTACATCATCTACCACGAAAAATCATGTTTGTCCTCGAACATAAAGTAAAAGAAAGTACTTGAGGCCTCAAAAAGCTATAGATATCAGGCCCACATGTCATCCTCTTACTCCCAAGTCGCCTCTCCGACTGAGCGGTGCCTCCCTAGTACTTTTACTGAAGCTATCTCCTAGGCTCTAAGCTTATAGACCTGTCTATTAAATATGGATATGGCTCCTTCTCAAAGGTCAAATCTGGACCCAACTCTACCGTGTCAAGAGATAACACAGGAGACTCGTCTGGCACAAACTTCCAGAGCATGGAAACATGAAACATAGGATATATCGCCGATAAGCTAGGTGGCAAGGCCAATTTGTAATCCATCTCTCCCACTTGCCCTAAAATCTCAAATAGGCCGATAAACTGAGGGCTAAGCTTGCCCTTCTTTTTGAAATGCATCACAACCTTTATGGGCGACACTCGGAGCCAAACATGGTTGCCCTTCATGAACTCTAATAGTCGAACCCTCCTATCCGCATAGCTTTTTTACCTATTCTGGGTTGTCAGGAGCCTACCCTGGATAATCCAAACCTGCACCATGACATCTCTAAGAAAGTCTGTGTCTAAGGAGCCTATCTCAATTGATTCAAACCACCCAATAGGATATCGACATTGCCTACCATACAATGTTTGAATGGGGCCATCTGAGTACTAGAGTGATAACTATTGTTGTAGGCAAACTCTGCTAAGGGAAAACGTTAATCCCACCTAGCACCAAAATCAATAACATAAGCTCGGAGCAAATTCTTCAACATGTGAATCGTCTACTCGGACTGACCATCAGTTTGTGGGTGAAAAGATATACTCATATCAAGACCCCGTAAAGCCTGAAAAAAGTGCAAAGTAAAGACTGAGCCTAGATCCAAAATAATGGATACTAGAACTCCATAAAGCTGAATGATCTGACTGATATACAACTGAGCTAGTCTATTAGCCGTGTACTTTACCTTAACTGGAATAAATTAGGCAGACTTGGTTATTCTATCGACCACCACCCATATAGAATTATAACCACCCACGGTAGGAGGCAAACCCACCATAAATTCCATGGTAATCATCTCCCACTTCCAAGTAGGAATGGGCATCCTTTGACTCACACCTCCAGGCCGTTGGTGCTCACACTTGACCTGTTGACAGGTCAAACACATGGACACAAACTCGGCGATGTCCCTTTTCATCCCATACCACTAATAATGCTGACTAAGGTCATGATACATCTTTGTCACGCCCAAATGAGTAGTATATCGAGAGCAATGAGCCTTCTCTAGTATCAATCTGATCAAGTCACCCACGTTGGGCAAAAAAATCCAGCCCTCAATCCTCAAGACACCCTCTGAATCAAGTCTAGCCTCCTTAGCTTTGCCCTTCAATACCTTGTACTGAATGAGACATAAATTTTTATCATCAAACTCCTCTCCCGAATCTTCTCAACTAAGGAAGAGCGGACCTCAATAGAAGTAATGAATCCTCCACCCTCCTTAGAAACTCGCAATCGAATAAGAGTATTAGCTAACCTCTGAACATCTCTAGCCAAAGGCCTCCTATCAATACTAATCATTGAGAAACTCCCCATACTAGGAGCTTTCCTACTCAAAGCATCGTCCACCACAGTGGCCTTCCTCGGGTGGTACAAGATAGTCATGTCATAGTCCTTCAGTAGCTCAAGCCATCTACACTGCCTCAGATTCAGATCCCTCTGACTAAAGATATAATGAAGACTCTAGTGATCAATGAATACCTCACAATGCACACCATATAAGTAATGATGCAATAGCTTCAACACAAATACCACCGTCGCTAACTCTAGATCATGGGTAGGGTAGTGCTTCTCATAAGATTTCAATTGTCTAGACGCATAGGAAAATACCATCCCTTTCTCCATTAGAACTCTACCCAAACGAACACCAGAAGAATCATAATATACGATAAAGTTTACACCCTCCTCGAGTAAGGTCAAAACAGGAGTTGAAATCAACAAGGTCTTAAGCTTTTGAAAGCTCGCCTCATACTCATTGGACCAATGAAAATCTACTGACTTGTGATTCAGTTTGGTCAGTGGGGCCACAATAGTGGAAAATCCCTTCATGAAGCATCAGTAATATCCAACCAAACCTACAAATCTTCGAATCTCAGAGGGGGAAGTAGGTTTAGTCCAGCCTCTAACTGCCTCAATCTTGGTCGGATCCACCCTAGTACCCCACGTGTCCCAAAAATGCTACAGAATCAAGCCAAAACTCACATTTAGAAAACTTGACATATAACTTTTGCTCACTCATTTTCTGAAGTACCAACCTCAAATGACTAGAATGATCCTCCTCTGTCTTGGAATACACCAAGATATCATTAATGAAAATAATCAAAAAAGATTCTAGATACAGCCTAAACACCCCATTCATCAACTCCATGAATGTTGCTGGAGCATTAGTTAGCCCAAATGACATAACTAGAAACTCATAATGGCCATAATGAGTCTAGAAAGCGGTCTTAGGAATACCTGATGGTCTATCCTCAACTAATGATACCTGGACCTCAAATCTATCTTGGAGAACAAGGCCGCTCCTTGAAGATGGTCAAACAAATCATCAATACGAGAAAGAGGATTTTTGTTCTTAATTATCACTTTGTTCAACTGTCTATAATTGATGCATATCCTCATAGATCCATCCTTATTGTTCACAAACAGAACTGGTGCACCCCAAGGTGACACACTAGGGCGAATAAACCCCTTACTTAATAGATCTTATAATTGGTCCTTCAACTCCTTCAACTCTGTCGGAGCTGTGTGATAAGGTGCAATAGAGATGGGCTTAGTGCCCGGATCCAAATTAATAGCAAAGTCAATATCCCTATCAGGAGGAACTCTTGGAAGATTAGTAGGAAACACATCGGCGAACTCCTTAACCACTGGAATAGACTCCATAGGAGGTGACTCAGCACTAATATCCCGAATAAAGGCCAAATAGAAAATACACCCTCTATCAATCAATCTTTGAGCACACATATAAAAGATGACCTTACGAGGATAGAAACCACTAGTGACCTTCCACTCGATCCTTGAAACACCCGATATCGCTAAGGTCATAGTTTTAGAATAATAATCAAGAATAGCATGATAAGAAGAATTCTAATAAAGGCCTAATATCACATCAAAGTCTACCATCCATAGTATAATCATATCTACCAAAGTATTATACCTAGCTAAAGAAACAAGACAGGATTGATACACTCAATTCACCACTAAGGGCTCACCTATGGGTGTAGAGATATATACAGGCATGGGCATGCAATCACAAGTCAAAACAAATCTAGATGCAAAATAAGTAGACACATAGGAGAATGTAGATCAAGGATCAAATAACACAGATGCAGGTTGATGAAAAACTGGAATGATACCTGTAATAACCGCATCAGAAGCCTCAGTCTCAGGTCTCCTAGAAAGGCATAGCACTGAGCTCTTCTACCAATACCCGCCTGAACCATACCCCTGCCTCATGGAACCACATCACCATACTAGAGGCTCTACCACTTCTAACTGTCTGAGCTTTACCCCAACCCCTAGTCGGAGATGCTGAATCTCTCTCTGGAGCTATTGAATAAATACGCTGGAAACCTGGATAAGTCTATAGTGGGCACTAGTGCATCAAATAACCCAGATATCCAAAATTAAAATATGACCTCAGGAAAAAAGACTACTGCGATGACCCTGATGGAATACCATAACCACCTCGGATCAAACTCAAAGACCCTTGGACTAACTAACCTCTATCTGTTATCGGCATAGAAGCATGAACAAGTTTTTAGCGCTAAAACTGACTGTCGTATCTATGTGACCCTCTACTTCTAAATGAGGTACCCAAAAACTAACGACTAGCACGAGCCCTCTTGGGGTCCCCAAACTCCTCTCTAACCATCGATTCTGCCTCTTTGGCAGTGCTCATAATGGACTGGAAGAAAGCCCCCTCACGAGCTGATCTGAACATAACTAGCAGAAATAGGCCTCATACTGGGAAAATGACATGCCGCATTGAGTCAAACTCTTAAATTTCAATCTACTCTCCTCCCGTACGCTCTATGGGATAAAGCAATCCTCAAAAGCACTAGCAAAAACTCCCCACTCAACCGAAGGGGATCCAACTGGTCTAGAACTCATGAATGTCCTCCACCACTCCCTAGATGACCCATGGAGATAGGGTGCAATAAATATAACACCCCAAGAATCATTTATGCTTACTGCCTCCAACATCTCACGACATAATGTCAAAAACTCATGTGCATCCTCACTCTTACCACCTTAGAAATAGGTGGTTTCATTTTCTGAGACCTCTCAAAGCACTGTTGATCAACTATAGTCATAACCATGTCTGGGGAAATCTGTGTATCAGCAGCTAGTGTAGGAACCAAAGGTGGCTGGCCTACCTGAACATAAGTTATGGGGACCTGATGCTGCTTTGGAGTCTGTACACCAACTTTAGTTTGTGAACCCTGTGGTGTGCCTGCAGCACCTTGATTGAAACTCTCTAATATACCTAGAATCCTCAATAAGGTCTCTTGAAGCAATGGTGGTGCGGACTCTGGAGGAACTTGGTCCTTAGCAATCTCAATTTATAGCTCTAGGGAGGCCTTTCTAGCACGACCTCGGGTAGGTACCGCTCTATGGCCTCGGCCTTTCACTCGGATCCTATTTCTACCCTAGTTAGGGTCTTAATAGCTGCCTCAGTGACTGTATTCCCTCTACCAATAGACATGGATCTATCCTCGACATCTTCTAAAATAACAAGTCACACTCAGCTCTAGCAATAATGTTTTGGTACGAATATACGACTTGGCATAGTCTTCAGCACTATAGGATATTTTAACCAGTAGGAAGTGAGCCGACTTAGTTATTCTATCAATAATTACACAAATCAAATCATGACGCTTCCGGGTATGAGGCAAACCTACTATGAAATCCATTTTCACATCTTCACACTTTCAAGTAGGAATTTCAATGTCTTGGGTTAGGCCACCAGCCTTTGATGTTCGACCTTTACTTGTTGGCAATTCGAATATTCGAACACGAACCTTGCTAGGTCTTTATTCATACCACCCCACCAATAGAACTCTTTTAAGTCTCAGTATATTTTCGTCGAACTGAGATGAATTGAGTATGTAGAATTATAAGTCTCCATCAAGATCAAACTCCTTAGAGAATCCACATCTGGAATACATAGCCGACCTTGGTAGTATAGCACCCCATCTCCCCCTTGGGAAAAGACCTCTATCTTCTTTTCCTTCACCAACTTCTTTAACTTAATAAACGTCGGGTCAAGATCTTGATTTGACTTAACATCCACCACCAAAGAGGATTCGGGCCTATTTTGAACAATCATACCACCATCATCGGTACCATAAAACTTCACCCCTAATATAGCCAACCGATGAACATCTTTTACTAACTCCCTCTTTCCTTCATCAACATGGGCCACACTCCCCATAAAATATTTACTAAGTACATCGGCAACCACATTGGCTTTACCCAGATAATAGTGCACACTTATGTCATAGTCCTTAAGGAGTTCTAGCCACCTCATTGCCTTAGATTAAGGTCCTTTTGGGTGAACACATATTGAAGACTTTTATGATCGGTATACATATCCACATGCACCCCATAGAGGTAATGCCGCCAAATCTTTAGAGCAAAAACTACAGCCGCTAATTCAAGCTCATGGGTAGGGTAGTTATGCTCATGCACCTTTAATTGCCTAAAATCATAGGCTATGACCTTGACATTCTGTATTAAGACACAACCTAAACCAATCTTTGAAGCATCATAATAAACCACAAATCCTTTTAATCCTTCTGGTAAAGTCAAAATAGGAGTGAAGGTAAGTTGATCTTTCAAGGTCTGGAAACTCTTCTCACACTCATCCATCCATATGAGTTTGGCTTTCTTTTGGGTCAATTTCATCATAGGAGATGAGATAGAAGAAACCCTTCAACGAACCTTCTATAGTACCCGAATATACCCAAGAAGCTCCTAATATATGAAGGAGACAACAATTTAGGCCAATTCTTAACTGCCTCTATTTTTTTAGCATCAACTTTTATCCCATCACCGAACACTACGTGACCAAGAAATGCCACCTCCTTCAACCAAAATTCATACTTACTAAATTTTGCAAATAATTGTCTATCCCTCAACGTTTAAAGCACAACTCTCAAGTGATTCCTATGTTCTTCCTCACCCCAAGATTAAATCAAACTATCATCAATTAAAACTACCACAAAAGTATCAAGGTAAGGTTTGAACACCTTATTCATCAAGTCCATGAATACCGTCAGCGTATTCGTCAACCCAAAACTCATCACCACAAACTCGAACTGATCATACCTTATTCGGAAAGCCATTTTAGGAATGTCACACTCCCTGACCTCTAGTTGTTGATAGCCGGACCGAAGGTCGATCTTAGAGAAGTGACTTGCCCCTTACAATTGATCAAACAAGTTATCTATTCTAGGGATTGGGTACTTGTTCTTATGGTCATCTTATTTAATTATCGATAGTTTATGCACATTCGAAGCGACCCATCCTTCTTTCTCACAAATAACACGTGAGTACCCCATGGCGAAATACTTAGTCTTATGAACCCCTTTTCTAATAAGTCCTTTAATTATTCCTTCAACTCTTTTAATTCCGTCAGGGCCATCCGGTAAGGAGGAATAGAGATATGTTGGATATCGAGGAGGAGATCGATACCAAAATAAACTTTCCTTTCGGGAGGGACACCAAGAGGGTCATCGAAAAAGACATTAGGGAACTCATTGACAATGGGAACCAACTCAAGAGGAGGACTTTCGGAGTCGACATCCTTAACCCTCATAATGTGGTAAATAAAACCCTTAGCAATTAATTTTCGTGCCTTAAGATAAGGAATGCTTATCCTTCACTATCAAATCACGACCCTTCCATTCAATAAAGGACTCATTTAAAAATTGGAACTTGACTCGATGAGTCCTACAATCTATGGAAGCATAAGATGTATGTAACCAATCCATCCCAAGAATGAAATTGAAATCTACCATGTTAAGCTCAATGAGATCACAAGAAATAACTTTATGAAATATAGACACGAGACAACCCCTATAGACCTTTCTATCAACAACCAACTAATAATGGGTTGTTGAGAGGGATAAAGAAATAAGGCCGATTGGATGGGAAGAGTTCAAAGGTGCCTTCCTAGAACGCTTCTTCCCCTTGGAGCTAAGGGAGGCCAAAATCTAAGAGTTCATCAACCTCCGTCAAGGGAGTATGAGTGTGAGGAAGTATACTCTCAAATTCACTAAGTTGTGAAAGTATGCTTCATTCATGGTCTCCGACCCAAAAGCTAGGATGAGCAAGTTTATTTTTGGTGTCTCAAGCCTGGTGTCCAAGGAGTTCAAAATGGCCATGTTGGAAAAGGAGATGGACATCTCTTGATTAATGACTTACGCAGAACAAATTGAAGAAGAGAAGCTGAGAGAGAGCTCAAGGGAGTTCAAAAAGGCTAGAGCGGATGGTGGAGGGTTTAACCCTCAAAGGTCCGGTTATGATAACAATGGAAAAGGCCAAGGTGGGCAATGATTTATAGGACAAGGTTCTACCAATACTCCTCCTCCAAGGTTCAACAAGGACAAGGGTGCTAACCCAATGGTCCAAGAGAGAATGTTAGTGCTCAAACTTTCCCCGCTTTCAAGAAGTGTGAAAGAACTCATAAATAGAAATGCTTAGCCAGCTCCAATGCATGCTTCAAGTATGGCAAGACGGGCTACCATTATAGGGATTATAGAGGTGGTGGTGGTAGGCCTCAAGGACCAATTGCTCATGGTCAACAAGCTCAAGGAGGTGGCCAACGCACTAACTGCTTTTATGCCTTGCATGGGAGACAAGAGGTTGAGGACGCACCCAATGTCATTATCGATATGTTAAAGGTATTTTCTCTTGATGTGTATGCATTATTGGATCCGAGTGCAAATTTATCGTTTGTTAATCCATTCTTTTCTAATAGGTTTGATGTGTCACCCAAAATGTTGTTAGAGTCTTATTTGGTGTCTACCTTCGTTGGTAGTTTTCCTGGGGCCTAGTTGTCCAGTACCAATCCGCTTTGGAGGTTTCAGTAATAGTTTTTGAGTGTCGACCACACCTAGGGTACCCTCTCGGGGCTTGACAAGAGCCCTAAGTTCATTGATCTTGTTATACAAAAATGAGTCTAGTAGAGTCTTGCGGAACCCTATGAAGACATTTGTACTTTTCTTCGAGAGGTTATAGGACTTGACAAAAATTTCTCTTTCTTCTATACTTTCATGCTATAACTTGATTCCGATTGGTATTTGGCAATCCAAATTATATATAATCTTCTTCACTCTTCTGTCCATTAATGGGTCCAGTGACGACTGACACTAAACACAAGATACTGACCAAGTTTTTAAGGTTAAAGCCTCTAGTATTCAATAGTTCTAAGAGTGAAGATGCTTATGGGTTCATCATTGACTTTTACGAGAGGTTGCATAAGTTGGGGATAGTACATCAACATAGGGTGGAGTATGTAACTTTCCATCTGCTGGCTGAGGCCAAGCAATAATGGAGGGCTTATGAGGACTATCGCTCACCAACGTTACCCCCACTTACTTGGGTCCAGTTTCATGTTTTATTCCTAGATAAATATGCGTCGGGTACCTTGAGAGACCACAAAAAGGATGAGTTCATGGCATTGGAGAAGGGTGGTATGTCGATGGCTGCTTATGAGGCCAAATTTCATGTGTTGTCCAGGTATGCTACTCAACTGGTAACTATAGAGGAAGAAATCAGATTGTTTGTGAAGGGGTTGAACCCCAAATTATAAATGTTGTCAGTTTACATGACTTTGTCAGGCATGAGTTTCAATGAAGTCACAGATTTTGTGAAGAAGGTAGAGGATGTGAAGCGAGATGGCCAAGCTAGAGCTTTGGCTAAGAAGACTAAGAGCACAGGTAATTTCCATGGATCCTATTCTAGAGGGTCAGTTAGGCCGGTAATTGCACCCCGGTTGATTCAGTCAGCTCTACCCACTTATACTGTAGTTTTTCAGGTACTCCACATCAGCATCTGACCCATGAGGGTCAAGGAACATCTTTTCCAAGTAGAAGTCCATCCACACTCAATCCACACCTTTGAGTTTATAGGCCACTAACTCAACCTTCTCATTCGGTGATACACTCATGATAAACAATCCAATACACCTCATCAATGAACTACATAGGGTCCTCATCTAGTTTAGAACCATCGAACTCGAGTGGATTCATCCTTTAGAAATCCCAAATCTTAGAGGCTAAATTTGGT
Source organism: Solanum dulcamara (assembly GCF_947179165.1). Classification (NCBI taxonomy): domain Eukaryota; kingdom Viridiplantae; phylum Streptophyta; class Magnoliopsida; order Solanales; family Solanaceae; genus Solanum; species Solanum dulcamara. The sequence goes on along the minus strand of NC_077244.1, from coordinate 54,063,794 downwards.
ATTTGGGGAAGAAGAACACCTTGATACCCTTGGTTAGCTATGATTTGAGCCAAAAGCGTAATAATATTGCAAAACTCAGCATGGGTTAGCCCTTTTTCATGATGTGGGGCATTGGTAATCGGAGGAGATTGGTCATCATTATTAATCCTTGCTCTTAGAGGTGCTCTTCCATGAGTCATTATCTAGAGAACACGAAATAGGTTGTTAGTTAGAAGGAAGTTTAGGACACTCTAAGGCACGACATAAATTTGAAAGAAATGAAAACTTTCCTACACGTCTCATAGTCTCCTATTCATAGTTATGGCGTGCTTCAAGACCATGAACAAGATCTTATTTGACACGGTATGTTGGACTCCGAGGACCATTCAAAACCTTAGACTCAAATACCAAGTTTTTCATGACTCAAACTAGGGACTAGATGTGACATGGCGAATATAAAACCAGAAATTACCTCAAATAAGCCTCTTAGAATTCTTTTAGCTAAGAGTAAATAATAATAGTAAATCTTCAACGTACATATGTCCAATAATACCTCTAACTTTTATATTTAATGGGGCTAAGACAAGTCCCTAGCTCACCCTCAATCATAATAGAAAGAAATGTCATAGTAAGTGTCTAAAGATCTCAACATGTCATAAGCTAGAAAGATAAAGGAGTATTATTTCCGGAACATGGGAACTCACCAAAAGTAGTCTTCAAACGAAATCTCAACTAGTCACGTGAAGGAGAACGAGAAGGAGCACCTATCCCTACATGTGATATCATGTAGGCAAAAGAGTATGTGTTAGTACTTTGAGTGTACTAAGTATGTAGGCATGCAAGAACATTGAGGAAACATTAAAACATTTATGTAATATGAAACATACTGCAATTCATGCATAATCAATCATATAGATATTCTTTAAAACATTCATTTTGTGGGAAGATGACCATAACCGATATTTAAGACCATGCAAGCTATTACATGGAATCTAACATAACCCCCTACGTTGGCAGGGGAAACTACTTGCCGGGTAGAACTCTGACAACTTCATTCATTTCTTTAACTTTAAGGGCTATTTGTGGATCCATTAGCCTAAGCCTACAAGGGCTCCTATGTTGGCACATAGTTAATGAGATGAGGGGTTGCTACTAGGATTTTCTTATCGAATCCCACCTCAATGCCTCATTCAGAGCTAAGTCAATCCCACAAAATAGTTTAATACTTTAAAATATTCATAGCATATAGCTTGAGAATTTAAAACATCACATTCGGTGGAATAGCTCATTAAAATCTTTAGTGATTCAAATATGCAAGAATTGTCCTTATAGCATAAAGAATCCATCATTCATAGCATTTCATCATTCTTTTATTTTATAAGACTCTTTTTTTATCATAGACATTGCTTTCATAAACATTTATTTAGAGTCAAAGCTTTCAAGTCAAATTTCATTGAAAATATAGTAAAACTAGTTGGGTTTAAGTCACTTCAACTTTCAAACATTTATGTAAATGAAATTATGCATAAATACTTTGAAATCCATTAATTAAAAATCATGTTTTAAACAACCCACCATGAATTTCAAGAACGTTTAAAGAGATAAATAGAGAAATTACTTGCAAACCATCAATTCATACATATAAAATTATTTTGCATTAAAATAGACCAATAATCATTAGTTTAACCACGATTCATGCTAATAAGTATAAATAAGAATTACCCATAAGAAAATTTTACTTTAAATCAAGAGATTTAGTTGAAAGAGTTTTGAACTACATGAGAGTGGAATGAATACTCTCATTAAAGCCTTACATACCTAGAATCAGAAGCGCTACTCAAAATCGAAAGACTTAATGAACATTCTTGAATCCTAGCCTTTTCTCCTCGTCGGAGTATTTTGTGTACTATTCAGAGTATATGAATCACCAGAATAGTATTTTTACACTACTAAAAACTAAAACTATATTTTGAGAATGAGTAAAGAAGTGTATAGAGAGAAGAGTTGTTTGAGAAAGCTTGATGATCAAAATTATGAAATAAGGTGGGTATTTATAGGTGTGAAGGAGGGACCTAACAATAATAAAAATAATTATAAAGAAAAATTTAAAAATTTAATAGAGGATTGTAATGCCATGGGTGATGTAAAATGGATCTAGATCTTCTATGGTTGGTGAGATGAATCTTCTTTTTACGAAATACCTTTTTTCGAAGCTATGTTTGAACAAGATAATTTCCTAATTAAGATTTGATGTCCTTCATATGAACTGTAGCTCTAGAAGTCTTCTTTCATATCGTTCAAGAATAAACTGATTTGGAGCAACTTACAGTGAGATATGATATTTTTTCTATAATTATTCTATTTCGTCACAGCACAAGGTCTTGCAAAGATTAATTTATTTGACCTACTTAGCCTCCGAATCGTAAGTTATGATACATGAAAGTTGTAGGTAATAATGTTAGAGTTATTCAAAAATTTAAATCACCTAATTTAGACCATGTTATGAAATGTTATGCCTAAAATACAGAAGCAATATCATTTTCATTGAGAATTGGAACACCATATACAATGTTTTTAAGGGGTATTACAAATGGCTACCTCTCTCAACTCCCAAAAACCTCGAATGATCAAGAAAAGAGACAGTGATCAAAGTCCAGGCTCGGAACCTACACAAGAATGAAAGCAAGGGTGAGTACCAAACAACGAAGTACCTAGCAAGATAATTAGAAAAATTAAGTAAATCTAAAAGAATACATGAACTCTGTTTCCAACCCAACCGAACCTCCATACTACAACCTACATAGAACTCAGCCCAACCTAATAGTTCATACTATATAGCTCAATAAGATACAGATCACAGCTCAATAACACAAGATGTAGCATACAAGTACTCACAAGTCACAAACAAGCAGCAAACTGTCAACACAGATATGCAGAATATGTATATGCACGCTCAATGATCATGCATGTGTACAATTGCCAGCAAAAAATCCGCATGATAAACTCTAGTCGAAAATGACATCAACCTCATAATCTTTGATCGAAAGTGACATCGGTCCCACAACCTCACCAAAAATGACCTCAGCCATATGCTCTCCCCGAAAATGACCTCGATAATGTAATCTCACCGAAAATAACCTCACTTATCAATCTCTCACCGGAAATGACCTCACATATTAATCTCTCATCGTAAATGACCTCGACAATATAATCTCATCGAAAATAACCACGACCTATCAATCTCTCACTGAAAATGACTCGGCATATCAATCTCTCATTGAAAATGACCTCGGCATATCAATCTCTAGCCGGAAATGACCTCGACAATATAATCTCACCGAAAATGACCTCGACAATATAATCTCATCGGAAATGACATTGGCCTATCAATCTCTCACCAAAAATAACATCGGTCTCACAATCATATACCTCTCATAACAGTGTTTCAGAACCAATGCAAAAACATGTTCACACAAGTAATGAGGAATAATCAATTAACCCAAACCCCAACTATTTCATCAAATATACATAGATATCTAGATTATGACATTTATGTTTTAGTACTCAACAATATCACGCATCATCTTTTATTAACCCCGTTGATTCATTTTTAGATTAATTCATATCAAAATTCATAACCTCATCCCCATTACGCCCCAACACATGTTCAACGGAATATTCGAGAATTCTAAAAGATTAACGGAGTTATAAAAGTCCACTTGCCTTAGCCAATACGCGATCGGTCACTCCATGTGAGATTTCTCCTTCCGAATGCACTCCAATTTACCACAATCTATACAAATTCAAGTTCCCAATCAAAATACGATATCAACGATATCCATATCATATTTTTTTGAAAATCGGGCCAAAATTGACCTAAAATGTCCAATAAAATCGATTTTGAAATGAGCAGAAAATTTTAGAAATTCTTTACATAAACAACATCCTCAAGGTATTTGGAGTTTACTAGTGAAAACGGAAGTGGATTTGGACTTAAAACGAGCTCACAATCATCGAAACATTGAAACTAATTCAAGTTCTTGAAAACCCCAACCTCTTAAATTGAAAAACCTCAATTTCATGCTAAAACTCTCAAATAATCAATGGGTAATCAAGATTGGAGGTTAGAATCACTTACCCCAAAGTTTTCCCACAAAATCTCTTCTGAAAATCACCTCCCCAAGCTCCAAAATCACCAAAAATGGTGAAAATAGGTTAGACCCCGACTTTGTCACTGTTCAGGGGTCATTTTCTCTCCGCGAACGCGGAGCCTAACCAGATGTCCCTCTACGAATACGGCATAATCTCCGCAAATATGGAGGAGAGATAACTATCCTTCCGCGAATGCGGAGAAGGACTCTCAGGCACCAGATGACAGCAATGTTAGTAAAGTTTTCAAGTCTCCAAATGACCCTCGGGATTCGTTCGGGCTCCCATATATACAAATCATATATGCATCCCTACTAAACCCGACATTTAGGACTCAACGAAATCATTGGAATTCAAATTCAAGGCCTCCTTGATCCGAAAACCAAAAAATCGCAACTAGACCAATATTATGCCTCAAAAAGACCAAAACACCCTCGAAGCTTCCGAAAATTACACAGGAACTCTCCCTAGGCCTAAAATCACCCTCCAAATCCAATGGAGTCGTCGGAATTCAATTTTGAGCATCCGATCCTCAAATGTTAACCAAAGTCAAACGTATGGCTAAAAACTCAATTATTTTCAACTCAACCCCTCAAATCCACGATATGACCCCAAATGCAGTTCCGTCAACTCTCCTAGACCAATTTCAATGTTTCAGAACTAATGAAATCTACAGAATTTTGTTTCGAGACTCAAAAATCTGATTGACCTCAAATACCCCTTTTGAGTCATTCTAAACCTCTAAAACTCAAAGTTTACCAAAAATCTCAAATTTTTAAAGAAACTACGGAACCAACATCAAATATCAATCAAATATGACTCGAAAAAACTATTGAGAGAGGTAAAATAATCTTTTTACAAAAAATTCAAAAATGACATTTAAGGTCATTACAGTGATTACACATGTTTAAAAGCATGTGAAGACAAAATTTTAATTAAAAAATATTAGAATTAAAAAGAAAAATATAATATTTAATTAAAAAAAGTTTCAAATCTTCTCATTCTCATTTACTGTTCCTCTTGTTCTTCCTCGTTGCCGCCGCGGCCATTGCCCCTCACCCTCCTTACTCCCCCACTTCTTCTTCAATTTTTATCTTTCTCCATCATCTTTCTATCATCTACTTGTTTCTCTATTTTTCTCTTCTAACACAAAAGATTTACAAGAGAAAAAAAAAAGAAAAAAAAACAAAGAAGAGAGAAAATAAAATTTAAATAGAAAATAGATGAAAAAGTTTAGAAGAGAGAAAAAAATGGAAGTATGGGTAAGATGAATATTTATTCTAGTTAATTAAAGAAATCAAGAAAGAAAAAGAAGATAAACTTTTACTCCAATTCAGTTTCAACCAAACAATTCGCCGGCGGTGACTAACTTTGAATAAAGTGGTCGGAGAGATATTTTTTTTGGTGAATCAGTTTCAAAAGGCTAATTTTGGAGATGAATTTGAGATTTTCTTTTAGAAAATAGTATTTGTAATGATAAAAATGATGTGATAATTTTTATCTATGTAGCATTTTTTTTCTGATGTGGATAGTGATGTGTTATCTAATCAACGCGATTGAGAAACTCATGGTCAGAGGGGTTTAAAAATACATTTTAATAACTTTAAGTGTTCACTTGGTAAAGTGATGAGAAGGGTTCATGTGACAAAAGAAACTAAATACAAGTATCTCCTAGGTCATTCCGCATTTTAAATTTAGAAATGAATTATTTTCTTTAAGTAATAGATTGAAAAAAATGTTTGTACTTGGGAGTAAACAAAATGCAGTAGAAACATAGACTACTGACAAAAAAAAGACAAAAAAAAAGAAAGACGACTTGCTTTTGCGCAAACAGTTAGATGAATGGTGAGTCACAAAAAAAAAAGTTGGGAAGGTGTAACGAAAAAAAAAAAGACGACTTGCTTTTGCGCAAACAGTTAGATGAATGGTGAGTCACAAAAAAAAATAAAGTTGGGAAGGTGTAACGAAAAAAAAAAAGACGACTTGCTTTTGCGCAAACAGTTATATGAATGGTGAGTCACAAAAAAAATAAAGTTGATAAGGTGTAACGTAAATCAGTGTCGGATGCATAGCAGTGACATAATAAAGGCTTTAATGTGACTGCCTGACTAAACCGTGGACACGCATGTCATCGGCCCCATCCAAACACATCCTCCAACTCTTTTTTATTTACTTATCATTATTCCTATTCAAAACTAGTAGTATTTACAATTGTCTTACTATTACTAGTCCCTCTGTTTCAATTTATTTCTCATATTTTTATTTGACATGAATGAAATTTAAGAAAATAAAGATAATTTTTAAATTATATAATCATAAATTAAAGATATATTAAATGTATTAAAATGTTATTTAATTTTAATATTATAATCACAAATATATCATGTGGAAAGTTGAAACGTATAAATAATCACTTAGCTATTTGTATTAGGAGTTCCACAATTCTGATTAATCACAATATATGCTCGGATTCTCTTAAGCTTCAAACTCATTGTTTTTCATTTCTCTAACGACTACCACATAGTCAACAACCTTTGATTGTAATATCAGCCTTACATTTCATTTATTTCAATACATAACTCTTATGCTTATTGTTCAATTTCTATAATTTATTTTACTATTCGTATTATAAGAATAATTTAATTCACGTGCATCTAAATCACATTAGAAATAACTATGTTATTTTATGGGCAAATAGTCTGACCACAGGATTTGGTACCCCAATTTTATATTTTGATTTGAAATCAGTGTTTGTTTATGAATTGTGCACAAAATCTCAACTTCAATTTCAAATCATGATTTCAAAATTTTAAATAAAACAAAAGGTAGAGCGCATTCTAATTTTCAAATTGTGATTTTTTTAAATGTAAAATTTAACTCATAAGTTTATAATTTGTTAAACCAAACCCACCATTTTAAAATTTGTAAACCCCCTGTTCAATATGAATAGATTGTTTGTACCATATGAAATGATTATATTAAAAGACAACTAATTACTACTATTATTGATTTTTTAGGCAAGTGAATCTTTGTAAACATTATGTGTATGTGTATTTAAAAACTTGAAATGACATGCGTGTAATCACAAACGTTTACTTATAAAAAAAAAAGGAGATATGTGATTTATTAATGTGGTGTCTTGTCATGACCCAACCCACCAGGCCGTGCAGACATCCACTCTAAGACCTAAGTAGGAGAATCCTTAAACTCTTACATGAAAATATTGTGAAATTTATATCAAAACTTAAGTAATTAAGTTAGAAATTTATAGGAATCTGTACTAATATACTTGTACAAAAATAACACGTAAAACCCCCATGAATACTGGTCTAAAACAGGTACAAGAGCTTCTAAGAGTGATAACATAATAAAGGAACAATGACACAACTCTTACCATAAGGAAGAAAAATAAAAGCTGCTAGGGAATCGCATCCGTCTTTACCTAAGAGACATAACTGACCCTACAATCAGATTATGTCAAGTGGCATAGCAGGAATAGTATCAGTATAAACAACACGTACTGATAGGCATCATCGTTCAAGTTGATACCCACTGCATAATCTATGAACAAAAAAATAAGAGAGATCATTCATAAGCCTGTCCACCCAGCCAAATAGGTAAACTCCTTACTCACTCTCTTATAGTCTTCACCACTCTACTACTCACTTCACTCTATCAGTTACCATCTAACAGTCTTAGCCACTCAATGATTTCACCCCATTACTGCGGGTCTTGATCTAATTGTCTCACAACATAGAACCCTAGCCATTCAATAACCACACCTCATAACTAATCCCGATTTTTAGTGACAACCACTACTACTACAACTAATGGGGAAAACTTCAATGAGAACAATTCTCTATAACCAAACAACCTTCTCCGCTAAGCCTATAAGTATAGGATACTTCATATTACATATATGTCGCATCAAGCCGAATATGGCCCATCCTCTTACACACATGAATAAATTTATACATGTTCACAATTCTTTTATTAACACGCCTCAACTTAAGGGTTCCTTTATAGGTCTTTATTCCATCTCTCATTTACCACTAATCTTCTTATTACACGAAAATACAACAATCAGCAGGTCCTCTCATGGGATCAACCACACACACATACTTGGCCCTTTCATGGGAGCCAATCAAGTCATATATGTATCAGAATATGACACCCGATCCAAGAATATATCGAAATGTGACATCCGATCCAAATAGGTTTTGGAACGTGAAACCCGATCTAAATTTATATAGAAATGTGACACTCGAACCAATTATGCAAACCAATCACAACTATCAACAATTAGACCACATTATATCACCAGAATGGTGTCATTACAAAATAGGCCAGTAAGTGATCATTTGCATAAAGTCTAGCATGTTTCCCCTTATCCATACACACCTACACACATCATAAGTAACACAACAAGTACATGAAACAGATACGGGAAACAGACCATCGACTACATTACCAAACCCTTAAGGTTTATCTCTAGTATCTACTTATTTTATATCTCTGCACACACTATTATGCCCATTATAATTTAACCGTCTATATGCACTAACATCACAATCAATAAACTTTCCCATTCATTACAGCGCCTTCTTAACTAGGTCACATTCGAATTAAACACTAATATAACCAAAATCCCTGCTCGTGACCCCTGACCCATAGCTTAGTTATATGCTTCCTCATTAAATTTCCTTCTATACTACACAATGGGTATAGATTTACTACTCAAAAAAGAGAAGCCTAGCTACCTAGGTGCCAAACAACTATGGAGGGATAATGTTGTTGAAATCTTTGGTTCCAGATGTCCTAGTGCAAGATAGAATTGAATTCCACTGGTTGAAAGCCTTTCAATGTTGAAACTCCTTCCCCTCTTCTTCCCAAGACAAGAGCAGCCTTTTGTAGGATTTTTGGAGTAACTCTCACATCTAACCTACCCTTGGAAGAAGTGGAGAAAATAAGAAAATCGCGACTTAAGTTCTGACCCACGTCCTCCCGCTCTAGCGGCCATATTCCTGCTCTGGCGGCACCGCTAAAGCGGAACCATCCCATTCTGGCGGCATGGTGGGACCCAGTTGAGTAAATTTTCTTATGATTTCTTCTACTCTAAATTAACAACGATTTGGGTCGTTACATGTCTAAGAATTTTTTATACTTATTTATGAATTATGATTCGCTCACTTGGTAAAAATGTATAAGAACAAAATTTTGATAATTTTCACAAATTATGAAATTTGCATGTTTATAAAAAAGAAAATTAAAAATTAAATTACATATTCAAAATAAAATTTTAACCTCAAATTAATTTGATTTAAAATCATATCTAAACGAATCCTTAAATGACTATACGTATTCCTTGCAAAAATCCTTCACAAAAAAAAACAAAAAAAAAGGTAGCAAAACTTTAAAAAGTTTTAACTAATTACATATATTAGATAGTTGCACTCACCCGTCCGTATATTCCAATATTTACTATCAATGTGACGTAGCTTTGATCCCATCTCAAGGTAAAAGTTCAATACTAAAAATTTAAAAGGTCAAACTAATCGAATTGAATCATACAAATCTAGGGAAGAAAAGAGTTCACTTACATTTTGTTTGATTTGGAGTATTAGAAATAATATGTATGGCATGATTTCTGATAAAATATATGGTGCAAAAAATGTAAAGAAAATTTTGATGAGCAATTATGTGTTTAACCTTTTGCTAATTCATTCATTAAAATTCTTTGTAATACAAATACATTGGATTTTCATGTATTAATTATAACTTATACATACCTTAATAGTACGAAATAGAGATACATATATTAAAAAAGTTTACCCGATAAAATACTAATAATACACAAAATTTATATATGCATTAATTTTTATAATATACTCTACCCAACAGCCCCTAAATCTTATAGTATTTCACTAATTCACTCTTCTTCCATTCCAATGTTTTGTTTAGAATATGTAACAATCATTCTCTTCAAGTGTTATAGATTGGATTCTATAATCAACATAACAATCATTAGTGCAATTAAAGTGATAAGTATGTACTTACTTCACAGAGCCCACATGTCATTTGTCCTTCTATTTAACGTAGGTTTTTAGTTTTCCTCTTTCTGCCTTTTTTTTTGAAAAAATTAATCAAATTACACACTTTATATTCTTATATTTTCAATTATTCTCTATCATTTGTAAAAATTTTAAAAATCTCTCTTATGATACATAGAAATGATACTGATACATCGCGATTTAATACATAAGTCATTTTCATAATACATCGCTAGTTGATACAAACCAAATACAAAATGTATCAGTAAAATATAAGTTTTACTGCTATTTTTATTGTGTTCATAATATATTAAGTGTTATAAGTTGATTTATAAGTTTTATTGATATTACAATATTTGATTTGTATCAATTAGCGATGTATCATGAAAATAACTTATGTATCAAATTGCGATGTATCAGCAACATTCATATGTATCAGAAATTCTGAAAAAAAAAAAAGAAATTCCGATAATTATCAAAAAAGTCAAAATAAATTATAATTAAACTTTTTCATTATAAAATTTAAGTAAAATACGTTTTTTTTTTCTTTCTTCATGTTTCTTATAGGTTTTATGCACAAGGCTTCTTAGCTGCTTCTTTTTTTAAAAAAAAAAAAAAAAAAATCTCCCGCAGAGTTCTCTACTCTTTTCTTCTGTTTCTCTGTCCACTCATATATATCTCTCCTCCTAATAACAAAACCCAACAGCCAGCAGATTAGTTACTACTTTTTTGAATTTCATCTTTTGTAACGTTGAAATCAGTAATCAGATAAATCTGTGGACTTTGTGATTGGCTAAGTGTCTCGTCAATTTGGGCAAAATTTGTCACTACTTTTTTATCTTTACATTTCTAGCGCTGTCATAAGATCTGCAATTTCTCCTCAATTTCAACTTTCTCTCTACGCATTTTCTCTGCCGCCGACACTTCTCCGAGTTCCATATTCTTCGGTTAGAATTTCTTCTTTCTTCTATTGTTTTGTTTAATACACAAACGGAAAGTTAACATTTGTTGTAGTCAACTAATTTGTTTTAGATGGATATTTATCTATTTGTTTTGCATCTGTAGATCGTTCAGAATGCTTTTGATCTGTTTCTTCAGAATTGAAACTTAGCAATTCAAATCTATCTACGTATTTGCTTTAGCTTACAACTCAAAAAATGATGGGAACGAAGACCAAAATGAATTGTAGTTCCGTTGGTAGCGAGAATGAGTGGGAGCTGAGGCCAAGTGGAATGCTGGTCCAGAAACGCAACCTGGATTCTGAAAACTGTCCTCCTCCACCTACTATTCGGGTTCGGGTCAAGTACCGCTCCGTTTACCACGAGATCAATATCAGTTCTCAAGCAACTTTTGGTATATATTTGAACTTAAGGAATACATTTATTTATTTATTGTAGCATATTTATTTTTTCCAATTTTGTTTGTGAATCAAATTGTAGGAGAATTGAAGAAGATGTTGAGCGGTCCAACGGGGTTGCATCACCAAGATCAGAAGTTACTGTATAAAGAGAAAGAAAGAGAAAATAAAACATTTCTTGATATAGCTGGAGTAAAGGACAAGTCCAAAATTGTTCTAATTGAAGACCCAATTAGCCAAGAAAAACGGTACCTCGAGATGAGGAAGACTGCTAAAGTGGAGAAGGCCGCTAAAACTATTTCATACATCACTTTGGAAGTCGACAGGCTGTCTAGACAGGTAATACGTAAATTCCTCTGCCCCACCTTTGAAAGTAGTACCATACTGCGTATACAACTGAATAGAGTTGGGGAAATCATGGTGTTGAGTTGAATTTGGAAGTCAAAAGTTAAATGAACTGGTTGCGCGAATTATAATTTTATGGGCTAATTTTGGCACAGTTACAACTCAATTGTCTATGGATATGTATGTATTGTTGTTAACTGTTACGTACATTTTAATTTCTTAGGTTTCTGCGCTGGAATCTGTAATTTCTAAAGGTGGGAAAGTTGTAGAAAAGGATGTGATTAATTTGACAGAGTTGTTAATGAATCAGCTCCTTCAATTGGATGGTATTATTGCTGAAGGTGATATAAAACTTCAGAGAAAAAATCAGGTATTAAACTTAAATCCTGCATAGCATTTGTTGACTTTTAGCAAAGAAATTTTTAGGGAAATAAGGGGCAATGCAGTCAAAGGATTTATTTTATTTAATAACTCAGAGACATACATTTATAGCCATTGATAATTGAATTTCTGCAGAAGAAAACTTTTAGAAATAATGCAGCTATCTTTTTTTATTTCTGCAATATCCTGAGACATAAGCTCAACCTGTTAATTTGAAACGGAAATTCTAAAAGATGCCATTTATGTTTGCAGGTGAGAAAAGTGCAAAAGTGTGTTGAAACACTAGATATGTTGAAGATGAAAAATTCAATGCCAACAAACAATGGAAATCACAATCCAAAAGAGGGATCTCCCCCAGCTCATCAGCGTCAAGATTATAGGTATTCGAATGAGCAGGCACCATCACCAGTTCAACAACATCAAGACAGGCATTCGTTTGGGAATTCCCCGGTACAAAGCAAACATCAGGAGCAATCGAGGCACTCGACCTCAGGGTCTGTTGTCATAACAACCCAATGGGAAACATTTGATTCCACTCCAGCGCCATTGCTGGATCATTTCTCATCACCTACAACCACATCAAGCACCCATGCTGCAGCTGCCCAATCACGACTCAGTTGGGATTTGCTTTAAGTTATAGACAAAAAGTGTTTCTGCTAGTTTGAGGGATCGGCTGGTGTGAATTTCTCCTTTCCCTTGTTGTTTTGGCACCTATTCTCCATTCTTTTCTGTATCTATGTTTCATTTTAAATCCCCTTTTAATAATCTCCAACTTGAGCAATAACTGGGGGTTACCGCATAATAGTTACTGGAGTATTAGGTTGTATTTCCTCGTCGTTGGTCATCAATTTTCTATGTAATGTTTTTGGTGTTGATATGTATGATTATACTATTATGTATCTCGGATTGTGGTCGATAGATATAGTATGTTCCTTAAATATGCAGATTATACTTGAAATCATACAAAAATGCGTATACAATTGAGAGCTCTGGTGCTTAACTTTTACCAGAGGTGATAGAATTGTTGGCTTTCATATTTGTGTTGAGTTGATAGTTGATGTTGATGAGGCTTCTTGTGACAAGGAGAAGTGGCTTTTACCTACGCAATGCAATAGATTGGGAGAGTGTTCTGGTATGTTTCCTCTGATCGATTTCTCAAATAGGTAGGTGAGGATAACTGCTTGATCTTCTTTCGTGGTTCATATTCGTGTTTGATCCTCTGTATTATTTTCCGATTCAGATTAGGTCTCGGAAACCTATATACCAATTGATGCCTTCAACTCCGTTGGACTTTGAGAGCTAGTTTGAGGCACAAAGAAATATAAGCATTGAAGTCTCTCAATGTAGAATCTATCGTATTCATGATCCTAGTTTTGTCAATAGCTCCGAGGGTCTGTCGAAAACATCCTCTCTGTCTTCTCACAAGGTAGGAGTAAGGTTGCGTATACAACATCCTCTTCAAACCCCACTTGTGGGATTATACTGGTATGTTGTAGTAGTAGTTTCTTCAATAGCCATTAATGTAGAGTGTGTCAATTGCTTTCATCGGCAGCTCTTCATCTCTAGTACTTCAATAGTCAATGCATTATTTGGCTTTTGTATCAAGTTTGATGGAGCCATGAAGGACTCTTGCTTTCATTTTTGTGTAGGTTACTTAAACTGTACGAGTGCCTAAATGAAATTCTGGTCATCCTTGTTGGAAAAACACCGACTAACACAAAAATATATATGGTCAAAATAGCGGAAATAAAATGAAAAATAATGATACTAATAATTTTACGTAGAAATTCTTTTAAATAAAGGAAAAACTACGGGTCAAGAGGAGTAACTGATATCACTATAGTAAGAAATGTTACACTGGGTAGTCACGAGTACAATACTCAAAGCGTCACAACACACTCAAAAGGAATAATACTCTTTTGGTTTCCACCTTACAAAAATATTGCTCACACTTTATTTTTCTTCACAAACTATTTTCTTATAGTCTATGGAACACCTCACTTTGCTCTCTAATATTTTCTCTCTCTATCTCGGTGTGTGTTAAATGAGTAGTCGAAGATCTCCTTTATAGGTGAAATTTGTAACCGTGAAAGAAATTGTGTCACTTTCTTTGACCTTTGCAGAAAGATTGACAATCATTTTTAACTAAGAAGGAAATTGGCAGCAGCCCTTTATGACTTTTGAAAAGTAGGGACTAGACCCCACAAATCTCCCCCTTCAGTCTCATTCACTAGAAGGAGGTATTTTCATCTTCTCAGAAAGAGCTCATACCAACAAGTTCTTTGCACCCTCGTTATTACTTTGGTCAGCATATCTGCAGGATTCTCATTTGTAGAAATCATTTCAACCTGCATAGATTCGTTTTCTATTCTTTTTTGGATCTAGTGATATCTCACGTTTATGTGTTTCGTCCTTGCATGGTACATTGAGTTCTTGCTCAAGTCTATTGCACTTTGATTGTCACAATAGACGACATACTCCTTTTGATGCAAGCTTGAAGAAATTGCTTGAACCATATCATCTCCTTGCCAGCTTCAGTAACCGCAATATACTCAACTTCAGTTGTAGACAGTGTAACACACTTCTGCAATTTTGACTGCTTGATATAGCTTCCCCTGAAAAAGTAAACAAATATCCAGTATTAAAGTCACCTGCCATATCAAAATCTGTATAACCCTTTAAGATTGGATTTGATCCTCCAAAACACAAACATTTATCTAAGCTTACTCTCATATACTTGAGTATCCACTTTACAGCTTCCTAATATTATTTTTCTGGATTATCGAGAAACTTGCTGACAACACCAACTGCGTGAGCAATATCATGTCTAGTGCATACCATTGCATACATTAAACTTCCGACGACAGAGGAATATGAAACTTTGGTCATGCTCTCTTTTTCCTCCCTAGCTGTAGGACATATCTTCTTGCTAAACTTCATATGACCAGCAAGAGAGAGGTGTGGTAACAAGCTTAACATTCTTCATGTTGAAGCGCTCCAGTACACGTTCAATGCACTTCTCTTGTGACAGATAAATCTTCATTTCATTCCTGAGACGAGTAATTGTCATGCCCAAAATTTGCTTGGCATGACCCAAGTCTTTCATGGAAAAAGACTTACACAACTCTTTCTTTAACTCGTTAATCTTGGAAGTATTCTTCCCCACAATCAACATATCATCCAAATATAGTAAGGGGATGATAAAATCATCGTTAGAAAATTTTTGTATAAATATATAATGATCTGAAGAAGTCTTCTTGTAGCATTGCTCCTCCATAACAGATTCAAACTTCTTGTACCGCTGTCTAGGAGCTTGCTTTAGCCCATAAAAACTCTTTTTAAGTTTGCATATAAAATTTTCTTTATCATTTATTTTGAATCCCGCAGGTTGTTCCATATAAATCTCCTGTTTTAGATCACTGTGAAGAAAAATTGTCTTCACATCTATCTGCTCAATCTCTAAATTAAGACTAGCAGCTAAACCAAGAACTATACAAATGGAGGACATTTGCACGACAAGAGAAAATATTTCTTCAAAGTCAATACCCTTCCTTTGACCAAATTCTTTAACAACCAATCTAGCTTTGTATTTGGGCTTCAAGCTGTGTTCTTCAACTTTAACTTTGAACACTTACTAATTCTTCAAAGCTCTCATGCCCTTAGGCAATTTCTCCAACTCATAAGTGTGATTCTCATGCAAAGATTTCATCCATCTTGCATGGCTTCAATCCATTGATCCTTATGCTCATCTTCCATGGCCTCCTCATAACACTCAGGTTCACCCCCGTCAGTGTCACGCCCCGAGAGGGTACCCTAGAAGTGGCCGGCACTTAGAAATCATTGATGGCTCCCAAGCAAACCACTTGAACTGATCACACATCCGTTCATTCATTTAATCAGCGGAATACTTAAAATAAAGAGGTAATTAAGTGGGCAACTCAAATTAACAATCTAGCTCAAGGAAGAAAGGCTATGAGCCAACAAATCAAGCTCCAATCTATGTCATTAATTAGTTTGACAAGAACAATTCAAGGAAATAAAATACTCAATCGACCCATCAATATCTAGTCTATGAAGCCTCTATCACTACTATTTAATTGGTACCAATGACATGTTCATGGCTACCTCAAATCAGAATGAAAAAGACTAAATTCAATGCAAGAATAACATAAGTAGTGTCCTCCGAATATAGGGGAGGACTCACCAATAAGCTGAGTGTGAATAGATCCTCAATGGTGCGCCTATTGATGATCTCTTAAACCTATCTCTGCATCATGAAACGATACAGGTCCAAATGGACGTCATTACATGCAATGTACGAGTATGTAATATGGCAGAATGAAACATACATCAAGGTAGAATAATATCAGTTCAGATATCTCAAATCAGTAAGATAAGAGAGACCCAATCAAGGTGTCATAAGTCTAAAGTAAGAACACAGTTTAGACAGAGACCGATCATATACCATCCAATCCAATCCAATCATGTACGATACAATTCAATCAAATCATTCAATCCAATCCAATCATATACAATCTGATCCAATCCAATCATATACGATCCGATCCAATCCAATCATATACAATCGGTCCAATCCAATCATATACAATTCGATCCAATCCAATCACATACCATCCAATCCAAGCATATGTAATCCAATCATATACCATCAACTCCAATCCAATCATATACAATCCAATCACATATCATCTAATCCAATCCAATCATATACAATTCAATCACATATCACCCATTCCAATCCAATCATATACAATCAACTCAACAATCAAGTCAAAGGACTCAATTCAATAGATATGCAAATTAGAATTTTAGCAATGTTTTACAATTCGACTCAATCATCTACAATCACAATCAAATCAATCATATCATGCACAATCCACTCAATTTGAGAGTTTCTCTAACCGACAAACATCACCTATGAGCCAATGATGTACAACAAGCCGACGTTGTTGCCACATCCGTCCATACTTTGCCAGGACTATACTCATATCCAATTCGGTGCTCAATACTCCTCTCAAGACTCAATATGCTCATATCTATCAAGTGAGTAAAATACTCATTTAGTCTCTTTGGACTTAGTTTCAAATCAACTCATTTAGTCTCATTGGACTCTTTTCAAAATCCCATCAATCTGGTCTCATTGAACCCTTTTCAAAACTCAATCAATCTGGTCTCATTGGACCCTTTTCAAAACTCAATCAATCTGGTCTCATTGGACCCCTTTCAAAACTCAATCAATTTCAAGCATCACTTCATTTAAGACATCCAAAATCATGCTTTTAAACTCAATTAATGCGGTAAGTATTAAATTAATTTAAAACATAATTTTAACTCTTCAACTCTATCTCAAAATAGATATTTTAATGTAAAAATGTTCAACTCATTTATATTCAAAATACTCATGCTCAAAATGATAATTAAGAGACTTCTCAAACTCAAATCATGCTTAAACTCTTTCTAAATCAAGGATGAAAATAATCATTCTTTAAACTCAAAATAGTGCATAAATAATTTATGCAAAACGTTCATAAATCATTTTCAAAACTCCTTCTCAAACAATCATTTATACTCAAAAATCCTCATATGACTTCAATCAAATCAAATTATACAAATCATATCACATAGTCACATTAGACTCCAATCCATTTCTTTTCAAAACATCATCATCAACATAACCTCTTCATCAATCATTTTACCTTTGTTAAAGATAAACATCATTCACATCATCATCAAACATCTTGCTCCAAAATCCTCATTTAACTCAATATTCAATTTCATCAAACTCATATAAAAAGAATACCTCATTTCATTTTGAAAGCAATATTGTTTTTATTATACATAAAAACCATCAATCTCAACCTCAAGACAAATTATGACCAAAAAGGAAATCTCATCTTGGTTTCATGTGAATGAATACATGAATCCATAATCTCAACAAACTCAACTCAAGAACATCATTAATACATATGGATTTATATACAAAAATTCAATACAATTTATAGATAACTCAAGATCTTAGCTCATGAAACTTTAAAACTCAACTCGAATCAATGAAGATGTAGGGCACGTGGGTGAAATCAATCCAACATTGTGAGTAGCCTTACATACCTGGAATGAAGATTATATCACCAAAAATCAAGACCATTGCTTGAAGATCTTGAATCTAACTCTTCTTCTCCTTCCACATCTCTTCTCTCAATGTTCTTGGAGATAAAACTCCTTAGAAACTGATATGGGGCGGAATTTAGCCCTAAAAATGCGTCCAAGATCATATATATATATATATATATATATATATTATTAGGTAATTTTTCCAAGATGCACAAAATCTGAAAAACTGGACAAGTCCATGATAGGTCCGCGATGCGGACTTGTCGCGCACCTTTCTGGTCGACAAATAAACAAAATCTCGAAAAATTGGTCAAGTCCACTGCAGGGCCGCGTCGCGGACTTGTCGAGGACCTCTCTGGTCAACCGGACCTAACTTTATACTCCAAACTCCAAAAAATGCAATCTTGTGGCTTTGAAAAGAAGACTCAAAGAACTTTAATTTAATAGGTTATGGGCCACCCAATTCGTTATATTCTAGGAGATATGGTGGTCTGAAGTTGATCCTTATACAAACTCATTCGGAGACTTAGCCGATAAAAATTTTTTGGACTCGGCTTGGTGTTAGAGATCCCTTATGATCCTAAAACACATCTAATATACTCCAAATACTTAGGAATTGATCCAAACTCATATATACAACTAGAAGTCACCGAGTTCGATCCTACATGCACATGAAAAATGATTCGAGTCTTGGCGAAATTTTTTTGGGCTGTTACAGTCAGTGAGTAGTACATACTCATTAGGTGAATAACGAGAGGCAGGAATACGTTGTCTTGTGAACCTCCTAAGAGGAATATTTGATTCATCCACAACTTCATGAGCAGAAGTATCATCAATAACAACATCATTGTTATCATCAACATCAACATGTTGATCTGGGACTTGATTATGAGCATCACCATGATCATCAAGCCCATCAACATCATGCACACTTGTATGAGGAACTTGATCAAGATGGACTACGCCATCAGAACTTGAAGGTTCTAGCTTTTCTACTTTGTCAATATCTTCAATGATTTGATTCTCTATGAAGATGATATCGCGGCTTCTTATAAGCTTCTTTTCGATTGGATCATATAGTTTGTAACCAAATTCATCAAGGTCATATCCAATAAAAATGCACTGCCTCGTCTTGGCATCTAAATTTGACCTCTCATCTTTCGGCACACATACAAAAGTTTTGCAACCAAATACTCTCAAATGGTCATAAGACACATCTTTGCCATTCCAAACTCTATTTGGAACATCACTTTGCAAAACAACGGCAAGAGATAAGTTAATAACATGTGCATCGGTCAATAAGGCCTCACCCCAAAAGGAGTTCGGCAACTTTGCTTCAGAAAGCAAACATCTAACTCTTTCCATCAAGGTGTTGTTCATCCTCTCAGCTAACCCATTAAGCTAAGGAGTCTTAGGATGAGTCTTCTGGTGTCTAATACCTTGATGCTTGCAGTATTCGTCAAATGATCACTACTAGAAAAAAGGCCTATGACAACGGTTCTACAACCGTTGCAATAGATAGGAAAACCGTTGCAATAGACCTATGACAATGGTTTAGGAACCGTTTCATCTGATCGCGTTGCTATAGGTCTACGACAACGATTTTGTGCACACGATTGTAAAACCGTTGTCATAGTTGTCTCTATTGCAACAGATGTATAGTCGTTTCCATAGGACAACCTATAGAAACAATTTAGCCAAATGTGACGGTTCTAGAGTGTTGTAATAGCATTTTCATGAGACAATTGTTGAGGCTAATGCAACGGTTTTTGAAGCTATAGCAACAATTTTTCGAAGCTATAGCGACAGTTCATTTTGCATATTGTAACTGTTTGTTAGTGTATTGCAATAGCCAAATGACATTTGCAACGCTAATTAACATCTATTGCAACAGTTCAATATAGCAAGTCATTTTAATTTGATAGTAATATTTATTCATCTATATAATAAAATATAGTACAACAAAATTTATATAAATTATGAAAGGAATTTATTTTTGGTCTAACACATAATATTAAAACAACAGTCAAAGCAAAGTTGCAATTAAAGCAGCCAACAACTAGCTCCTCCAACTAGCCTATACAAATCCTCTATATAATTTCTCTATTTATATAATTCTTCTATCCATACCTTATCTTTACATTTATGTTTACTATTAAGAATGTCAAAATAATTATACTTGTATCTCCATTTTTCTTTGCTCCTTGATCACCTGTGGTCGAGGCACTTTCTAATTCCACAATGCATTGTTTATGGCCATCCAAATAAGAATCTGCACAACCATTAAGTTTATTCAATGAAACATATATTCAACTCTTGAAATTTTATAAACATAAATTAAAATTCTAACCTAAATTGAGTAGGGTAAACAATTAACTCAAAAGTTCAAATAAGAGGGGAAATAAACTGACACTATCTAGTTGATCCATACTCTTAAAGATAATTTTCCAACAAGCATATCCATTATCTAGTTCATGACTTCACCATGTGTGCCATTCTTGTAGGCATGTTTTATACTCAACAGAACCTTATGAGAAGCCAGATATGCACAAAGAAATATTGCACCGACTTAAATAACTGAGTGTCATTTTAAAAGATCCGTTGGATGCCTAATCCAACTCTCTAAACTAAGTTGTTGGAAACAGAGCTGAAATCTTAATTGTACCATAGGAATTAATACAAAATTTTAATTGAAATTTAGCATTAGATAAACATGTCCCTTTCCATTATATAATTTGAAATACATATATTATAGAGTTTGAGAGCACAATTCATTTTCAGATGCCTTATCTCAACCTCTGAATCACTATCATAAATATATTCTCTCATTACTTATTTCGGGAAAGACATATACTTTCGTATAATAACATACCCAATGTAATCTTATAATGGAGTCTAGGAAGTGTAAAGTGTTCACAAACCTTACTCCTACCTTGAAAGGTAGAAAGCCTATTTCTGATAAACCCTCGGCTCAACAAAAATAGATTAATGACATAATTAAGAATTTTTAGGAATCATAAGTTAGCAGCATATAAGCTAACACTTAAGTTTAAAGATCTGAGAACCCAATTTGCTGGAAAAAAAACTTATTAAGACACAACTTTACCAAACATGGATGTTATCACGATAAATGACCAAATTCTACAATAGTTAATCAAGTATTCCAAATAATCGTCAATTAATAACCAAAGAGGACACATGAACATAAAAAGAAAAACAAAGTTTAAAGATCAATCATATTGGAAGAGATAGTGAATGGGGCTACCACGATCCATGTTCCAACGTTGCACAAGTTCAAAAGCTTTCAACAACCTTAGGCAGGGCCAACTATTGGAGGAGGCTAAGGCCAATCCTTGTGTCTGCCTAGGCTTTCAGCCAGCAGAACAATAGTAATAGAAACAATTCAGACAAAAAACCTACTAAAAAGTCTTGCTCAAGCATAAATATACTAGACTTGGAATATACTTATAAGCAGCTATAAATGGACAGTCTTTAAGGAAAAGTTTTTCAAATAAGTTATACTTTTTCACATATGCACATCATTTTAGAACCTCATAACTTGAATTTTAGTTGTGATTCTAAACACTTCTGAAAGAAAATATAAATATTAAACTAGTACATGACTAAAATTCTAAAAACAATAGAGACAAATCAAGAAAAAAGACTCAAAAAATAAAGCATTAGATTCCTTTTTGTCTAATAAAAAAGTGGTACCAAAAGTGTAAGATTTGGGTCTACTTTCTTGTGAGACAAAAAGAAGCCTTACACAACTAAAATCAGTGTTGTCATAAAGAATGGGGTTGATGGATTAGGAAGTATACATCGCGATATGATCAAGATATATTTATAAAATACAGTCAAAAGTTTAGAGAGTGACATTAAATTAGTTTATCTTTTGATAGGAATAACAACCAGTGGACCTATCTTAATTTCAGAGAATTTGGTGACAGTTGGAAGCTCCAAAGGATATGATCACCACCAACTAGTTGTGAAACATTTTGTTATTGGGTTAAAACTTACACACTAGTTGGATAAGAAACAATTTTTCACAACAAGACAAAGAAGAGCCATTTCCCATCATTGAAATTATTTGATGTACTAGTTGTCATTATCCGGAAAGTCTAAAACCACAAAATTTACAAGCTTACTAATATTGATTTGATTACTGTATTCCCCTTTCTCTTACGTATACATTATTTCAAGATGTCCCCTTTATCTGTTTCGCAATGCATGTGCATAGACTAACATACACAAATACAGTGTTATATAATTTCTTCTTGTAGCTTGTTTGGATTGACTTATTTTTAAGCAGCTTATAAGTTGAAATTGCTTATAAGTTAAAAAAAAAATAGGTACATGCCAACTTTTTTTTGACTTATAATCTGTTTTCAACTTATAAACTGCTTAAAATAAATTCATCCAAATAAACCCAACTATTTATTAGGGCTTCTTTTAAGCACAAAATGACTTTAAGTTGGTCAGTCAAACACTCAAAAAAAGCTGAAAACAGCTTATAAGCAGTTTATAAGTCAATCCAAACGGCCTCTTAGTTGCTTAATTCTTGATAACAAATAAAAAAATTGATTGAGAGTGTAGCGTAAGAAACATGTATGATAACTGTCAACATACATATTTCCAAAGAGAGAATGAACTCTACTTCTAAAACTGAGTGCAAGAATGAAAAGAATCATGTTCAATGACCACTAACCTATGTTATGGCAGCGAACTGAAGTGGTGAGCCTCAAACTTGATTCCTTCACCAGAGTCGAGCGAGATTAAAGTGTTGGCCAAGGCTTTTGAGTATAAGCGGCGTCTCCTCTCGCTTCACTGTTTCTCTACACCCTCAATAGTGAGTATATTTATAGAGAGAGACAAGGGTTCTTATCTCTTGAGCAGGAAATCGTATTTGATTTCGAACTTTTTCCAAAGTATGGACATTCACATTTGAACTTTTGAGACAACCGGCTCTTGCTCAACATAGAGTTAACAAGGATAAGGAACAAAAGTGAGAATCCACACATATATACTTCCTCCCGTAGATAAAATGCTGATATAACATTCAACAATTGAAAAGATATGGTAATCAAGAATTACCATAGGATGATTAAAAATCACTAAGTGCAAGAACCTCACAAAGACTACAAAATATCAAGTGATTAATAGTTAAGCTTCAGTATTTAATAATGTTCATTAGCTACAAGAGCAGATTACCACAAACACAGTGAAATCCCAGCTACAAGAGCATATTAAAAATGGAAAAAAGTAACTGCATTTTTAGCTAAAAATAGTGCAGGAACCTTTTTTGAACATGAACTTTGTAGCTCTGTCAAGTATAAGATCAGTGAATGTGAAGGTGTCTATAACACTAAATAATAACTTTTTTCCTCTTTTAAATTAAAGTGTTGACGTATGATATCGATAAATGTGCATTCATAGTTACAAGCAGTTATACAGTTTTTTATTTTTTCAACTGCTTTGCATTCATATCATAATAGCCTTTAGTATTTAGAGACTTGCATCACTTTGTACAAGAAAGAATATGGGTTACTTGATACTAATCCTCAAAAGAAACTTCTTATCATTTTCTTTTTTATACTTCTTCTATTCCTCTTACAATAAACTATATGTATATAAACCAATAATTAGGTGCATAGAGATAGTATATTGTGGATAAAGAAAGACTGAAACTCCAATACCACATAGTTACATAAACAACCTGAAGCTAAGAATAATGCAAGGCAAAAAGAATACTGAAAAGATCGATTGTATGCTTACTATTCCCACTGTTATTGAGAATTTGAGCATGGCTCTGCAAGAAGCACCAAAATCTTCTTTCGATCAAGGAGAAGACATTTACTGCAAGTGACTTTCTTAATGAAATATTCCACCAAAAATATTACTCTAATTAGGTTCTAACCAACACACAAAGCAACCAAAAAAACAGAAAACAATGGAAGCCAAAAAAATTGCAATTCAAAACCCTAACTATGAGAATAAAGAAAAACTTTTAAGAAGATTCATACCCTATTTTGTTCAGAAAACAAGAATTGTTTCAAATTTCATACAAATTCGAACCATGACTATAAAAAAAACACATAAACTATCAACATCGAAAAATCCTTTGCATAAAAAAATGATCGAGAAATACCTGGGGGGGGGGGGGATGAAATCGAGAAATTGAGATCTGAGCCAGGGTTCTCTTTCTTTTTATTTGAATAAATAATGAGAAAAATTCCAGAGCAGTTACAAATTCGTTGATGATCTTCCGATTAGAATTCTTTACTCAGTTCTTTCGTGACCAATCGTACTTATTTGGAGACCTTTTATGGGTAATCTTTTGAGAGCTTCAATGTGTTCCAAGATACAAATGCCTAAAACACATAAAAGTGGCTATACTTTTATTTTCTTCTTTTTTTGTAAAATTAGAAGAGGGAAAATATGGAGGGAATAGATAAATATTGCAGTAGATAAAAAGTTCAAGAGAACCGTTGCTATTGGTGTATTTATTACAACAGTTAAAACTAGTGTTGCAGTAAGTACCTCTATGGCATCGCTTTTTCCCTAATGAAATGGTTTCATTGCATAGTGTTCTAATAGAATCAATATTCTTTTGCAACGGTCAAAAAGCATTGGGATAGATTATCTATAGTAAAGGTTATATAACTATTGCAAAAAAAGTGTTGCGATAGACCTAATTTTTAGTAGTGAGTCCACAATATTCACCATCATTATTAATACAAATACATTTTAGTTTCTTTTCAGTTTTTCTTTCAATTGAAGCTTGAAACTGCTTAAAGACACCTAAACACTTGATCTTTAGTCTTCAAGACATAAATCCAAAGCTTTCTTGAGCGGTCATCAATGAAAGTGACAAGGTGGAGTGCACCACCCAGAGTCCTTGTCTTCATTGGACTGTATAAATTAGAGTGCACCAACTCAAGCAACTCTGGCTTTCTTGAAGGAGGATTAGACTTAAAGAAAATTCTATTTTATTTTTCAGCCAAGCAGTGTTCATACTTTTCTAATTTAACACTTTAGAAATCTGATAGCAATTTCTTCTTGGCTAGAACATTAAGTCATTTTTCACTAATATGGCTAAGCCTTTTGTGCCATAACGTTAAAGAGTTATCGCTCTCAACTGCATTCACCATATTGGCACAATTAGAAGCCGTAGTCCAGTATAGACAACGATGTTTCTTACCACGAGCCACAACCAAGAAAACCTTAATGAGTTTCCACTTTCCACCGCCATTGGTACTAACATATCCTTCATCATCTAGAACACTAACAGAAATTAGGTGCAGACGAACATTAGACTATTTTCTTATAGTCTATGAAATACCCCACTTTGCTCTTTAATATTTTTTCTCTCTATCTTGATGTGTGTTAAATGAGGAGCTGAAGAGTTCCTTTTATAGGTGAAATTTGCATTTCACCGTGAAAGAAATTGTGTCACTTTCTTTGACCTTTGCATTTTCCAATTGCAAATTGCAGAAAGATTGATAATCATTTTTGACTAAGAATGAAATTGACAATAACCCTTTATGACTTTTGAAAAATAGAAACTGGACCCCACAATCCTTTGGGCCATGATCGTACTCTCCTCTGCTTTGAGATCACAGTTATCCTGAAGAGTGTAAAGTGTAAATCATATATAAGGATGATAAATGAGCGGTTTGGATTAAATTTAGGTGGATGAAAATAGAATGAACCAATAATTAGGTCATTACCCAGCCTTGCCCAAATGTGACCTAAATAATGGATCATAACTCTTGATTCAACTCTTTATCATGATTTAATTTCTTCACTTGTCTTCTTGAATTTTCTTAATTATAATAACAATAACATAACACAAAAATAAATTTATTTAAATATTTTAATAAGACTTCTTATGTGTTAGTTTGGGCTACATTCTTGGCACAAATGACTTCAATGTTTAGATGGACTGAATAAGACAAGTCAAATATGAGTGAAATTCTTCCAAAGTGACTCTAATTTGAGTGGGCGGAGAAAATTATATTTTGATGGGTTTATTTTGTCACCCTAATTTGAGATCATTTTGTTTAGTGAGAATGTGCTGTCAAGCATCTTTGTTGGTCCTTTCTCCTCTTTTCCTCACCTTGAGGTACCAGAGCTCCTTGTATTCTGGCAAAAAAGTGTAGTCCTTACTCTTGGTATTGGTTGTTTGTGTCAGTGTTACTCTGTACGAGGGATTCAAAATTATCACAACTGAGTATGACATGAACTTACACCCTTCGTCTCATATTGAATGAACATTTCTAATTTTATACGATGATTAAAAAATTTTTAATACATTGAAAAATTTTATCATTTTTTCCTTTGCTTTTATATCAATGTAATGTATATAGAGTATAGAAATAGCTAGTATTGAAAATTATTTATATTCAAAATGCTATATTAATTATAGGGGTAAAATAGAAAAATTTTATTTTATTCTATCTTGATTTAGTAAGTGATCAAAAAATATAGGACAAACAGTTTTAGTAAGATGCCATTTAATATGGGACGGAGTAATATTATTTTAAGAAATTTTTGTTCTTTTGCTGCCATACTAAAATATTTTCTTCATGTCTAGAGTATTCAAGTGCTTATATAATCAGTTTTTACCTCTACTTGCACGAAAAAAATAAATTACGATCAATAAAGTAAATGTTTATATTTTCTAGGACAACAAAATCATCATATATATATATATATATATATATATATATATATATATATACCTATGTCTAATATAACATAACCAAACCGTAATTCATCAGATTTCTTAGTTTGACACACATTTAAGCTCTCATATTTGTAATCATAAAACCGAAATGAAATTTATTACAATGGCTAAAAGTAGTAGGGATAATTTAGAGTCAAATTTCTAGTTAAGAATAAATATGCGGAATTCATTTCAATTAAGGTGTTGTATCTCCAGTAAAATCAGCATATCCCGACTATGAAATATAGGATTGATTTAATATGTTGTCACATTATTAATAGCTTAAGTTAATCATAAACTGCACAACTGTTATGGGAGATTCATAAATCTTGTATATAGGGTTTATTGATCTAATGGAACAATAATTGTGGTGAGACGACTTTCTTCAAAGTCAAATTTCAAGAAATTTGTGTTCTTAAGAAATTGGTATGATTTGCAGTTTTACATCCGATTCTCATAAGAATCATGGATGTTCATGTTAGTTGTTTATACACTTGACATTGTTTATCTGACTGAACTGGTTTATTTTCCTTTTTTTAAAAAAAAATCTTTCTCATACAATAGGCAAATTAAAGTGGGTACATTTTATATGATTTTGGTCTTAAGATTACAATATAGGTATTAAGATGGATTAAATGGGCGCCAAATTAAAAAAAATTGGTAAGAAATTCATTGGGTTTTGACCTGATTTATTTTAGTAAATTTTACCTAAATACCATAGTGATTCTTCCTAATTACATTTTATCCCTACTCTTTTAAAAATTACCCGAAATCTCTTCTTTTTGATCATTTTCGGATACATCACGTACGTCTTGATACATCACGTAAAGTGATGTATCCGACGTCCTGATACATCACGTAAATGATGTATCCGACGTCCTGATACATCACGTAAATGATGTATCCGATCGATACATCGCATAAATTGATGTATCTGACGGCCTGATACATCATGATAAGTGATGTATCCGACTGATACATCGCGTACAGTGATGTATCAAAGAATATGAGAGAGTAGAGATTTTTAAATAATATGATAAAATAAATTGTGTATTTAGGTAATTTTTTTCTTTCTTTATTTTATAAGAGATATGAGCATACTTGAATGAGTTTATAATCTCATTATTTACTCTCTCCTTTCCTATTTATATGTCACCATTTTAGATTTCATGTGCATTAAGAAACTAAGTAAGTCTACTATTCTATCCTTATTTAATGTTTTTTTGAAGTCAAGTTTTCAAACAATGAACATGAATTAATTTATTTTGATTAATTAAATTTGACCAACGGACATGAATTATTTACTTAGTTTTTCTATGTTGGTCAAATGTATATTTTCAAGGCTAATAACTCACAAGGGTAAAATAGGAAGAATAATGTTATTTATGCATTGATTTTGTGAAATGACAAATGTTAAGGACCATCTATTTTTAGTAAAAATGTGAAGAATGCTTGTTAAGCAAGTTTTGATGATTAGGAAAAATCTATTTTTGGTAAAACATGTAAAAGGTAGAAGTTCTTAGCAAATAAGAATTAGTATTCAACTAGGAAAGGTTTATTTTCTTCCAATCGAGTTTGTGTTCAACTAGGAAAGGCTTTGCTGTCGAGAGAAGGTTGAGACTATTGCAACTATAAAAGGCACAAAGGCTACACAACTTGAAGTACCTTTTTACACACAAAAGATTGGGTTGTGTTTAAAAGGCAATAACAAAGAGCAAGCAAGTCTGTTCGTGAAGGTTTAGAGTTAGGTTGTTTTGATATTGTTTTCATTTGAGTTTGAGTCAAGGGTTCTGTTGTGAGGCTTGTAACAAGGAGTGAATTTGGCTTCTTGAGAGAGTTTTACACTTAGAAACAATTCGAGTGAATTATTTGATGTTAGGTACTAGGGGTAGTTCCTTTGATTATCGAGTTGTAATTGTTGACACCCAATTTTGGCTCTTTACCACACAAATTAATTATCGAGCTTCTTCAATTTTGAACATTTTGAAATAATTAGCTTCTATTAAAAAATTAAAATATTTTCATGTTATTCTTAATTAATTTTGTCATTTTTTTAATATAATTTTTGAATAATGTATATATTTCTATATAATTATACCTTTAATTATTACTTTTATGATTATTGGAAAATCATCTCAAAAAGATTTTAATTTTTATTAATTATTTCTTAAATTAGTAGCTTTTTTTTGAATTAATTAGCTTTTAATTAGGTTAATTAATTTATTTTATTAGAATTAAGAAGCTTGTTAATTAATTAGTGTTAATTCATTTTATTTTAATTTTAGCCGAATTCCCTAATTAAATTCATTTTGGCTAAATTCGAAATTCGAATAATTATAATTTAAATGCATATGGTCTAAAATTGCAAAGATCAACCATTTTAGGCTCTATCCTTTCCCAATTCTATACCAATAAAGCCCATTTTCTTTTTAACATTATACTCACACACGCATCACACCATTTCCAATTTCAATTTGGACAGATCCCACTCAACAATATATAATTTCCTACACATTATACCTATACAACAACTAATCTACACCTCACTATCCTACAACCTACGTGCCAACACTACACTACCCAGCAACATTCCTAATACACTCACTCAACATATATACCACATCAACATGCACACAATTCCTACTTCTTATATACACCACTCCACCGCCCCAACCCACCAATAAAATTCAAAATCCCAAAACAAACCCACGACAATACAATACATCACGAAGCCCACCCCAATTTCCAAAAGAACTCCAGCCAACAACGCATACATACACCGCATACAATACATACACGCCCAGTATATATGTCCATCCTTCGCAGTCTTGTTCTTCATCCCCGACAATAGTACATCAGAAGACAACGACTCCTGCACTTCGTCCTTTCATGCGTGAAGATTTCACCACGTAGTGATTCCAAGGACGCGTGAATCAATCTCGGCCATCCACATTGCTCGTTTCATCCAAATTTATTGAAGATTTTTGGCATTTATTTGGAGGAATTTGGGTATATTTCTTATCTAACGGGAGGAATTTGAATTTTGAATTTTAAAATTTCATCTAAAACCCTCATTTCATTTGAAAATCCCTCCCCCCCCCCATTTTTGACCCCAAAATCCCTTCAATAAAAGACTTCAAACTTTGGGAAGGAGTTAGGATTATTCTTTAAAGAAGAAAATACATGTTCGATTAAGAGGGTTACAAATTTTTACCAAAAAGATACAAATCTTTAAAGTAGTTAAGAATTTTTGAACAAGAACGAAGGGTGTTTATTCTGAGAAGACTGATAAAGTGCAAGATTTTTGTTCGTTTTCTTTTTGAGTTTGCTCTAGTGGGTCTCTACTTATGGTGATGAAGAAGCTTCAGCTCGCTCATCCCAGTTCCTGCTCCGAAGAAGGTAACATCTTCGCTCTTTTCTCTCATGTCGTTTTCTTATCGAATGATGTATGATATATTTTGACACTTTCTGAGCAACCTTCTCTAAGTTTCATTTAAAATTATTGGACTGTTATGCTTCTCGATATATCCTATAAATGGGTTGAGTATAAAGTATTAGCTTGATTTTCAAAAAATGCTAAATGATGTTTTATTTGATCAATCTCAAAATAGTTTGAGTCTGTTACTCATTGTGTTTGTTTATTCCTAATACTCTTCATTATTCTCTAATAATTTTCATTTTAGCATCGCCATCGATTTAATAACATGTAAGTTTGCTATGAGTTTTTGAAATGAAATCATTCTGTCAACCAAAAGTTTGAAGCTCTCAGTGTTGTTTTCACTGTCTAGGTTCGTTCAAGTCTAAACTTTGCTTGTTGCTTTGATAGTCTTAATCTCTTCTTGGCTATTCTGTGATTCGGCCTTTCGTTTAAATAAGTAGTTTATGCATTATAAATTTGAGATCTAATTCTTCATATACCCCTGTCCTGAATCCTCTCATTTTCTACTTTTGATTTCTGCCTCATTTTACTTGAATCCATTCTCTAATCACTCGAGTAAAGGTTGTCTTACTATCACTATTTGTTTTCAAGTGATAATATCAAGTCATTTGCTTGCTAGAGATCAAATACCTGATAGTCATTGGCATATAATTTTTTCATTGAATCTGCTTTAGTTTGGTGGGTATAATGTATTTCTCAATTTGTGATAAGTAAATATAAAAATGGGTGGACTTAGATATCTCGAGATATGATTTGTTTGGTTAAGTGTAGTAGTTTGTATGACGCTGAGTTTGTCTGCAGTTCTTTATTTTTTTTAGCCATCTACCGAGCATGATTCGTCTATTCAATCAATATAGCGATGACCAGTCTCTCATGCCTATAAAAAATAGAAATATGAGTCTTATTTGAAATCCACTAGATGTTCGAGAATGTTATATGTAGTTATTGTCAATGTCTATGTCTTACAGTACATTTAGACTTAGATTTCTCCTCAAATGCTTTCTCATTGCTTTAGAATACATCATTTGTTTACTCGATTGCTCTGTTTGCTTAGAATAATTAAATGTACTGAGTGTTGTTTGTTTCCTTTCCAAAATTACATGCCCATTATTTTAACATTCTTTTAATGTGAAGGATATAATTTGAGAAATGTGATATTTTGTTGTTCTATGCACTGCTATGAATATTAATTTTTTTTTTCTTGCATGAGCTATATCCAATCCATGATGGACTCTTACCTCCTTTGCATTTCTGGTTTAGGGCCAAGGAGGCCCAAATCACCTTTCCTTCGAATCTGCCTCACAAAAGTCAGATGGAAGCGGATGAACAACTCCTGTAAGCTGAATTACAGGTTGTGGAAGTAGAAAATAGGCTGTATAAACAACCTGATATACATAAAAACAATGTTGTATAACTGATATACAATGTATATACAGTTGTGATACAGAAAAATTGGGTCTAAGACCCAAAATACAGGTGGCCCAACAGCTTAGTCCAGACATACAAAAATTAAGTGTTGGGCTAAGTTTTCATATTTTTATTCTTTTAAATTTAATTTGGATTGTAATAATTTATTTATTTACGTTATTTATATTTGCTTAGATGCTGATTGTAGTTAGGTTTAACTTCTTAAATTCCCCTAAAAAGAGGAACCGTTTTCTTTTATGACAAATTTATCTTTTAAAAATGATTTTACTTAAATGATAGCTTTTACTTAGTCATTTTGACCATAAGTCTTCCTTTCAAAATATTTTAATTTTTTTTTCGAACGAACCTAAGTGTCTTTTCTTTAAATATTTTTCTAAATAGTCAAAATGATTTATATCGTTGGATAACTGCATGATAGCGACTATTTTAAGTTCTAAACCCTTCTTAAAATAGTAATATGAACCTCGTACCATTTTCTCTTATTTTTTTAAGACTTGTTTCTATTTAAGTCTTTTAAATTAAAGTTTTCTTATTTTTTTAAAAAAATTAAGTGGTGACTCTCTTTTAAATTATTTTTTTTGTCTAAATAAATTTTAAATAGTCTTTTCAACACATAACAAAAATGGTGACTCCGTTGAAAAATTTAATAGGTTCTAACCATTAGATGTGATGATCTGGCAATGTAATAATTTTATTTGTCATTATTTGTTTAACTTCTACAAATTATAACTGTCGCATTTCATGACATTGAATTCCACCATTAGGAATAAATTGAATTCCACCATTAGGTATAAAGATGATTATGTGGTCATTCGCGACTGTTCCTTCGAAAAATAACTATTTATTTCTTAAAGTAATAATTAGATAGTTGGTTCATGGTTGTCCAACGTTGTTTATTATATTCACCCTATAATTTATCTGACTCAGATAACTGGTCTTCAAAGCCCATTCTAGTCCACCTAACGTAGAGCAAAATCAAATTGCAATTTAAGTATTATCCTAAGATGCCTTAATACCCATGGTGTATTAAGTCCATTAGTAAACCGCCAAATCATGTCCAAAGTCCACAACCTAAAGGCATATCATTCTTATGTGATATTTGAAAGATGTATGGGTGGTAACCAAAGTGTTATCTATGGGGGTGGGATGCAAACGGTATCGTATTTTGTAGATATGGCTCGTTCTCTCAAATTTGACATGATCATAGAAGCGCACCTGAGTCTTAAATTTTTGTCCACAATCTCAACAGAGACCACAAAAGGACACTTAATCAACACATGAGGCTATTGCTATCACTTTTGGAAATGCCCGCTTGATCCGAATTGATCGAAGCCTTCACCGGATACTAGAATAATAAAAAAATGGTATTCCATTTCAGGACCGTAGAAATTACCTCGACAATTGAGGAAATTCTAGATGCTATAGATACCGTCGGTACAGGATTAAAGAGAAGAGTCAAAAAAGAAGAGAACATTTTGATTCCCAATAAGCCGACCATCGAAGATATTATAAGGTACCTCAAGCTGAAATAGGATCGGGTCGATTGGGTTCATGGATCAAACGTTGCTTTCAGGGATCTATACAATCAATTAATATATAACTTTTAATCAGGATTTTTAGTTATACAAAGAATGGGATGAAATGCGACCTCTAGCATTTGCCATTGCACTATTAGGAACCATGGTGTTTTCTTAGGGTCCGAGCCTTACTATCAACACTCGAATTATCATGTTTGCTCATACCATCTTCTATGGACTTACTAGTCAAAGAGTGGTAAAGTACTATCCGTTTGCACCCACTATCTTAACCGACATGTACCGTGCCTTGGAAAGGTGCAGGAATGGGCATCATTATTTTTAAGGATGTAATATGTTCCTCCAATAGTGGATAATAAATTACTCAAGGTAAAAGGAGCTCTTGGAACTCAAGAGCTCACTATCCTAGACAATAGAGATCTTCTCTTGGGTCTTAACCACGGGCTGTATTGGAAGGATCTTGATACGAGAAAAACTAAGGCGGAATGGGCTCAAATTTTCTCCGGATTAAAAGAAGATGACATATAATGGATTTCAATAGGTTTATTTCAAGGAAAATCATGATACGAGACCATAAGCATCCATTTTTGCCTTTTCCGGGCATTCGAGGTATTCGTCCATATGCGCTAATCCGAGTTTAGGCAGTTTGGGAGAAAGAAAATCATACCTCCAATAGGGTATCCCAATATTTATATGTTCGACCATAGGGATGACAAAGTCCCAAATGGGGATATATTAAATGAATGAAATAATCCCCCAAGGTTGGTTTAAGGTACTTTTGCCGAAGAACGATTCAACGTCGGATATGTGAAAGGGTAAAAGAAGTTGCTAACAACAACGTGCAAGGTCTTTCCTTTTCAATTTCAAACATTTATCACAGTATTGAAGATAAAGAGTCAGAAGCAATGATAGAATTGGAATAAGTCAAAAGTGAAGTGCATGAGATGCAAAAGGTTTTCATCCATAAGCAAGAGGAGGACAAACATACTATAGAAGGTCTGATCCAAGAACTAGAAAACTTGAGAGGTATCTTGGGAGATTTTGATACTTGGATGGAAGAGCGGAAGGAGAGCACGAGATTTCAAACTTGGGAAGAAAAAGGGCACAGTTATGATGGTTATTGGTTAATGGCTCAGTACACGCTTCGCCATGCTATGGGACAGATCAAGAAGAGCCGAGAAGATGAAGGACCACTAGGAGCACCTCAGTAGTTTCGCCTTTGCTTAGGCTTGATTCTATGAATTTTCAATTATTTGCCCCTGCGAGGTTTTGCTTTTATGTATTTAATTTTTATGCACTTTCCTGAAATGAACCCTGTATGGGCCCTTTTGCTTTATGTATTTTCCTATACGCTAAACACCCTAGGTTTTATTTTGCTTTTTGTCCTCTTGGAAAGAACTCTTTATTATTTATGCAAAATTATTTTGGGGAAATGGAATGGTTTGAATGTCACACATACATCTTTCAAATTCGCTAGGCCTACCCTTGACATAAAAGGGCAACCTACTTGTTTAGGACGTGCAATTACTATTTGTGTGATAAATAACTGTTTTATGTGAATATGTTGCTTTGAATGAGGAAATTTTAGCCTACCCCTTTTGAAATTTTTCTAAAAATCCCTGTAACTGTAAAAAGTCAAGTCACTATCAAAATCCGTCCAAATACTTTTCGAGTATCTAGTTTGTCAAACAAATCCGAACTTCTTTCCAATTCTTAAAGTATTATTCTCTCATCTCAGAAAAGGTTGAGCTTGCCTTCAAGATGGAAAGAAACTTGAATTTTGAGATTGAAGAAGCTGAGAAAGCATTAAGGATGAGGTTATACAGAGTTACTCGTGAGATCCTCGAAGTTGAAAAGAATTCCAAGAAAGTGGATCAAGCCACAAAATTCTAGTAGTTAAGACCACCAAGGTTGAGCTGGAGTTTCAAGCCACAAAAGAGAAGATTGCTATGGTAGATGAAATGCTCAAGATGCTCAAAGAATGTTCCTACGCCATAGACCAAGCCACGAAGATCGTGATAGCTAGAACCGAAGAGGTTGAAGCGAAGATTGATGCAATTGGAAAGGAAATAGCAAGTATAGATAAGATAATGCTATTTAAAGAAGAATCTTGAAAAGGAAACCGATGAAGAATCCGCAGGAGAAAATGATATTTCATTGACTAGGAAATTTGAAAAGAAAGAAGACACATCTCTAAAAGAGGATAATATAACCCTCGAGGCTCTTTATCAGGATCATGGTTGGGTTCCCAAAGTTTTTTTGTGTAGTTCTATTTATCACATTCTGTGATTCATGAAGATTTCACACCCAGTTAGAGGAACGAGTTCTAATTTTAACCGTGATAGCATGCACAATATGTGTTCTTATCATCAATATCAGAGAGGTCAGACTACTGATGAGTGAATGAAGTTGAGGACTATAATTAATAGAATGTTCAATAGTAGGACCATTAGTCATATGTGGGGGCCTCGTGCTGTTCTTGTTTGTGACCTAGTAGAACCTAGTAGGACAATTACAAAAGATGTCTTGATTCATCTCTATGAATTCATACCTTTCGTAGAATTGTAATTGAGCATATATCATAAGTTGATTCAAGCAAAAATCTTTGTTTCTGCTGAAAGGAAAGAAGGGGAAGGCCCCAAGGTTTAGTGTGAACTGGCTGAAATCTGTCTCCATCACAATGCTAGAGGTCATGGCATCGAGATGTGTCATGAGTTTCTTTGCAAGTTTGAGGATTTGATCGATGAGGGAAAAAATTAGCTTGAGTTCCCTCCCATCATCCTTGAAGTCAAGAAAAAAGAAGAAATTAAGAAGTTTGAAAAAGAAGCCTCAGGAAAGGCACAATATATGTTCCTAGAAGTTTTCATATTTCTTATTTTTCAATTTCCTTGTAATGAAGTATGAATGAAGAATCAAAACCTTTATATAGAGTCAATCTACGTAGGGCCTGATTTCTCCTCCGTAAGATACTTAGGCAGCTTTCAAGGCATGACCTCTAACATTAAAAAACTTTCTTTTCCCTTGGTTCTATAAGAAATTGAGAATTTTATGACAGCGGACCTCGCAACAGTGGAAGATGCTAGAAGACCTTGATTCAATGCAAGTCGATCTTTCTAGATACACTAAATACCAAAATCAATAGGCAAATTCTTGTCTATTTGGCTGTTTCTCAATACTTATAGGTTATCTTATCCTCAAGCAGTGTGACTCTTATGTGTTTATTTTCTCTCTCTATGTGATATTTTACATTATATGTGGTGAACACAAATTAACATGTTTGCCTTTGCGTATTTCTTCTATACAGGTAGTTAAAATTGATCTGTTTGATAAACTAGCTGAGCATTCCTACTTTACGCTATCCAAAGCATTAAAAGATTCATTCCCTGACCGTGATCTGTTGAAAGGAAAAATATCTGAGGATGGTGAGAATATTAGCTCGACTAAAATCATCATAATGGATCCCATCGTTGCTAAGAAAAGTGAGTTGATTGCACAACTGGTGCAACAAATAGCTGAGCTGTAAAGGAATCAAAATTCATCAAATCTAGGTGCCGACACCGATAGTCTTACTCCAAAAGACGCAAGGGCTCCATCCCATTTCCCTCCTCCAACCTAACTCCTGAACATGCTCCAAATAACCCACCTGCTACTTTTATGCAAAAGCCTCCCACCATAGACTTAACCACCCCTAACCCACACCACAACTCTTCCTACCCAGCATCACTTTTCTTTCATACATCTTACATACACCGTACTCCACCTCCCCAACCCACCAATAAAATCCAAAATCCCAAAACAAACCCATAATAATACAATACATCAGGAAGCCCACCCCAATTGCCAAAAGAGCTCCAGCCAACAACGCATACATACACCGCGTACAATATATACGCGCCCAGTACATATGCCCATACCTTGTCGTCTTCTTCTTTATCCTCGACAACAGTACATCCAAAGACAACGGCTACTGCATTTTTTCCTTCAACGCATGAAGATTTCACCAAGTAATGATTCCAAGGACACGTGAATCAATCTCGGCCATCCATGATTCTTGTTTCATCCAAATTTGTTGAAGAGTTTTGGCATTTTTTTTGGAGAAATTAGGGTATATTCCTTATCTGATGGAAGGAATTTGAATTTTAAATTTTAAAATTTTATCTAAATCCTTCAATTTCATCCAAAAATCCTTCTCCCCCCCCCCATTTTTGACCCTAAACTCCTTTCTACAAAAGGTTTCCTCTTCAATCTTTCGTATGGGGTTGGGATTATTCTTTAAGGAAGAAAATACATGTTCGACTAAAAGGGTTAGAAATTTTTACCAAAAAGATACAAATCCCTAAAGTAGTTAATAATTTTTTGTCAAGAATCGAAGGGTGTTTGTTCGGAGAAGACCAGTAAAATGTGGGATTTCCATTCATTTTCTTTTTGAGTTAGCTCCAGTGGCTCTCTACTTGTGGTGGTGAAGAAGCTTCAGCTCGCTCATCCCAGTTCCTGCTCCTAAGAAGGTAACATCTTCGCTCTTATCTCTCATGTCATTTTCTTATTAAATGATGTATGATATGTTTTGACTTGTTTGAGCAGCCTTCTTCGAGTTTCATTTGGATTTATTGGACTGTTATACTTCTCAGTATATTCTAAAAATGGACTGAGTATAAAGTATTAGCTTGATCTTCAAAAAATGCTAAATGATGTTTTATTTGATCAATCTCTAAATAGTTTGAGTTTGTTACTCATTGTGTTTATTTATTCGAATACTCCTCATTATTCTTTAGTAATTTCCATTTTAGCATCAACATCAATTTAATAACATTTACTTTTGCTATGAGTGCTCAAAATGGAACCATTCTGTCAATCAAGTGTTTGAAGGTCTCAGTGTTGTTTTCACTGTCTGGGTTCGTTTGAGTCTAAATTTTGTTTGTTGCTTTGATAGTCTTAATCTCTTATTGGCTATCCTATGATTTGGCTTTTGTTTAAATAAGTAGTTTATGCGGTATAACTTTGAGAGATCATTCTTCATGTACCCCTTTCCTGATTTTCTACTTTTGATTTCTGCCTCATTTTACTTGCACCCATTTTCTAATCACTCGAGCAAAGTTGTCCTTCAGTCACTGTTTGTTTTCAAGTGATAATATCAAGTTATGTGCTTGCTAGAGATTAAATACTTGATAGTCATTGGCATATATTTTTTTCATTGAATCTGCATTTGTTTGGTGAGCATAATGTATTTCTCAGTTTGTGATAAGTAAATATAAAAATGGGTGGTCTTAGATATCTCGAGATATAATTTGTTTGGTTAAGAGTAGTAGTTTGTATGATGTTGAGCTTGTCTGCAGTTATTTGTTTTTTTAGCTATCCACCGAGCATGATTCGTCTATTCAATCAATATAGTGATGACCAGTCTCTCATGCCTATAAAAAATAGACATATGAGTATTATTTGAATCCACTAGATGTTCGAGAATGTTATATGTAGTTATTGTCACTGTGTATGTCTTACAATAGATTCTGACTTAGATTTCTCCTCAAATGCTTTCTCATTGCTTTAGATTACTCCATTTGTTTACTCGATTGCTCTGTTTGCTTAGAATAATTCAATGTACTGAGTGTTTTTTGTTTCCTTTCCAAAATTACATGCCCATTGTTTTAACATTCTTTTAATGTTATGGATATTGTTTGAGAAATGTGATATTGTGTTGTTCTATACACTGCTAAAAATATCAATTATTTTTTCATCTTGCATGATGTATGGCCCCGTAAGTCAAAAAGTTGGAAACAAGGAGAAAATTCTCAAATCTTGAACTGGACCCAAGTTCACGGCGGTCTCTACGAGTCGTAAAAGTTCCCACGACCCATAGAAATGAGTCATAGAGGGAGTCATAGTGGTTAGTCATGACCAACCTTAAAGGTAGGTCCTACGACTCATGATTATGGTCCGTTCTTCAGTACACGACCCGTAGAAAGATACGTAGGATGACTTCGGAAGCCTGGTTCAAAATTTTCCCTAAGGCCAAGTCTTCGGCTTGTCAGGACGGGTCGTAGAAGTTGTTAGGGGTCGTAATAATGACTCGTGACAAAACATCAGAGACCCTAGAATTTGTAGGTTTTTGTGACCTGCAGGACGAGCTTCTGGAATGACTCATTTCCAAGTTTATGGGTCATAAACTTGACCCATTCCCAATTATCAGAGACTCGATTTTCAGACTTTTTCTCAGACCTGCAGGACAAATCATTTAGATGACTCATCATCTCTTGGACGACCCATAGGAGTTGGTTTGTAGGTTCAAAATTCGGAGTTTAATGAAGGGCAATTGTCTCTTTACCAAAGTTTGGTTCAATGAGTCTAGACACATTGTTCAAAGTCTATAAATATTCAATTCTTCAAATTCCCCTCCTGTTTAATTCATTCTCCCAAAAATTTTCTAAGGCAAACAATAAGAGTTTCTCAAGGTTTCTCTCCAAATTCAAGTTAGGATTTTCAGATTTCTTCAAAGTTCTTCTTCAATTATTAGTGAGTTCAAGCAAGGTATGTGGGTATTGATTCATGGGCTATTTTCACCCATGAAGTCCCAAAGATTTCTCAAGTTTTCATTCAATTTATAATTGACTATGAACCCTAGTTTTGATGAATTGTATTGGTGATTTAATTTCATTTTTAGATGTTTTCAATGATCATTATATGCATGTTCTCATATGAATTGCATGATTTTAAGTTGAGTTATAGATGCCCATGCATAAAGCTATTTGCAAGTTATGATTATGAATTAAAGATGACTTTATGAGTTGATCATGAGTTAAATGACTTACAATAAATGTTTTCAATGATTTAAAGTTGAGATTATAATTCTAAGGTTGAAGTTATGATGATGATCAAAGTTAAGATCAAAAATGTTATTATAGTGTGATAAGTCCAATTCTCACACAAGCATGTTTTAAGATGGTGATAAGGACAATTCTCATCGAAGTTATGGATTCTTATGAATCACTAAATAAGATGTGTTATTCCTAATATGTTTTAAAGATGATTGATAGACAGTTACTATCTTTTCCTATTATGTTATGATCATGTTTATGAGTTTCATTGAGATATTAACTAAGCACCGAGAGGGCTTCTAGGTGGGGTTCATTCTAGTAACGCAGTTAGTTACCCAAGAGAATCCTAATAGCAACCTAAAGTCCAAAACTGCATTGCCCATATAGGTAGCCTTCATGGCCTAGCTAGTGGATCCACATAGCCAGTTGAATAGTTACTTTTGGAGTATACCCTGGCAAGGTATCCTCCCATTTCGATGCAGGAGTCATCGACCTGTCTCGATGCAAAAGTCATCGAATTCCATGTAATAGCTTGCATGGTCTTAGATGTCGGTTAATCTTCCTATCCCACACTAGTTTGAGATAAGTTAACAGATGTCAACTTATGAGTTTATGATAAAGTTTTTCTGATATGCATTGACCAAGAGCTTCTTATGTTTTAAATTGCTTTTAAGCCTTACTCATATTCATCATTACTTGTCATGCATCTTATAGCATATTGATTACATTTCGTTACTTGTTCAGGCATACTTCACATAAGTACATTCAAACGTACTAAGGCCTATTTTGCCTACATTCAAACGTACTAATGCCTATTTTGCCTATATTGTCTTATAATGTAGGGATGAACGACACTCATGATCATCATGTTTGTGGATAGAGATTGCCCTATATTCTCAAGGAGTTAGTGAGTCCTTATTCTATCGAGGACATGTTTTATTCATATTTCTACTATTTTGACTTCTTCTTTTGTTAGGGTGAGCTAGGAACTTGTCCTAAGCCCCTATCAAAAACTAGATTAGAGGCATGTTTATATGATTTATGATGTAGTCCAGATTGGACATCTTTTGAGTTGTTATCCCTTAGTCCCATCCCTTTTGAGTTGATTACTTTCGCTTAACATTTTCATATTCTTTACCTTATGTATGTGATTTATGATAAGATGGCTTATGTTTGGGGTCCATCGCATCCCGATCATTGAATCGGGATTGGTCTTAGTTCAGGTCTTGATAAACTTGGTATCAGAGCATAAAGTTTAGAAGAGTCCTAGGGAGTCTAACATGCCGCATTAAGTAGAGTCTTATTCATTGGTTTGAAGCACGCCACTTCCATGAATAGAGGGCTACGAAATGTCTTAGAAAAAGTCTCACTTTTTTCATGATATATCGTACGGTATAGTGGTTAAGACTTTTCCCTCTAATGCTTGTTCTTTGCAATTTTCAGAATATGCTTCCATGAAGTTACCCCGTCAAAAGGAACGTGGTTGAAGAGGAGCAACAAGCTCCTAATAATCCTATGAATGATCAAGTTTCCAATGCCGAGTTTCGAGCGGCCTTTCAAGTACTTGCTCAAGTTGTTATGGCTCAAGTAAACCGTGAGATGGTGGTTCCCATGAACCCAAATGTCGGTACAGCGATGACGAGTTCAGGATTTCATGAGGATTAATCCTCCAAAGTTTTGGTGTTATAAAGTTGATGAGGATCCATAAGAGTTAGTTGATGTCATCCATAAAATTGTTGAGATCATAGGGATTAGCTTGGTTGAGAGGGCGAAGTTGGCTATGCACCAATTAAGGAGTGTTGCTTAAATTTGGTTTGATCAATAGAAAAGTGAGAGGCCTAGAGAGATGGAGTCCGTGATTTAAGATGAGTTCAAGGAGCTGTTTCTTGATTGGTTTTTTCGACTTGAGTTGAGGGAGGCCAAAGTGCAAGAGTTTATCAACCTTAAAAAATGAGGTATGAGTGTGAAGGAGTATGCCCTCAAGTTTAATCAATTGTCAAAATATGTCACATTCATGGTTGCTGACTCAAGAGCTCGTATGAGCAAGTTCGTATCTAGTGTGTCGGACATGATCACGACGGAGTGAAAAACGGCTATATTGATTCGGGAGATGGATATATCTAGACTCATTACCTATGTGGAGCAAGTAGAGAGTGAAAAAATGAAGGTGAAGAATAGAGAGTCCAAAAGGCCAAGCATCGAGGATAGTGAATTCTCTCATACTAAGTCCGGAAGTGGTGGACGTCCTTATTTTCGCCAAAGGTACTCCGGCTAAGGGCCTTCTAATGCCACTACTCCAAGAATTGACAAGGATAGGGTGCCCAACCCTTGCCTTAAAGAGGTGCTCTTATTTGTCAAGTTACTCCTGCATTCAACAAGTGTGGTAGGAACCACAAGGGTGAATGTCTAGCCGGTTTAAATATGTGCTACCGGTGTGGTAAGTCAGGTCATCATGCCAAGGAATGCAAGGTAAAAGATGTTTGTCCTCAAGGTGCCCAAGTGCAACCAAAGGGTGGTCAACACAACAATACATTTTATGCCCTCCATAGTAGGCAAGAGGTGGAGGAGACTTCCGATGTTGTTATCAGTATGTTATGGGTCTTTCACTATGATGTTTATGTTTCACTTGATCTGGGTGAAAACTTGTTTTTTATTTCCCTTTATGTGTCTATGGGATTTGATATTAGTCCCGAGATATTGTTTGAGCCTTTCTCTGTTTATACTCTTATAGGTGAGTCGGTTGTGGCTAAAAGAGTTTATAGAA
This sequence comes from Solanum dulcamara, assembly GCF_947179165.1. NCBI lineage: Eukaryota > Viridiplantae > Streptophyta > Magnoliopsida > Solanales > Solanaceae > Solanum > Solanum dulcamara. Next base: position 54,020,698 of record NC_077244.1, on the reverse strand, counting down.
GTTGTCCAGTTATGGTCTTGCATAAAGTTTCTTTATGTGATCTAGTTAAGCTTGAGATGACTGATTTTGATGTTATCCTTGTTATGGATTGGCTATATGCTTGTTATGCTTCTATTGATTGTAGAACCCTACTAGTTAAGTTCCAATTTCCTAAATGAGCCGATCCTAGAATGAAAAGATAGTAATTCCATATTTAAAGGTCAATTTATTTCGTGCCTTAAAGCTCGGTAAATGATTTCTAAGGGTTTTATTTACCTTCTTGTGAGGATTAGGGATGAAAATTCTGAAGCCCTTATCTTAAAGCCGGTCCCTATTGTTAATGCATTTATGATGTGTTTCTCGATGATTTACCTGGTGTTCCTCCCGAAAGGGAAATTGACTTTGGCATAGACTTTCTTTTGGATACCCAACCTATTTATATTTTTCCTTACTGGATAGCTTCGACGGAGTTAAAGGAGTTGAAGGATTAATTGAAGGACTTGTTAGACAAGGGTTTCATTAGACCAAGTATATCCTCATGGGATGCTTTCATATTATTTGTTTGAAAGAAGGATGGCTCATTGCGTATGTGCATTGACTATCAACAATTGAACAAGGTAATCATCAAGAATACATACCCGAATTTGAGGATAGATGACTTGTTTGACCAATTGCAAGAGGCGAGTTACTTCTCCAAGATAGATCTTCATTTTGATTGTCACCAATTGAGGGTAAGGGAGTGTGACATTCCTAAAATGACATTTTGGATGAGGTATGACCATTATGAGTTTCTAATCAAGTCGTTTGGTTTGACCAATGCTCCCGCGATTTTCATGAATTTGATGAATAGGGTGTTCAAACAATATTTGGACATGTTTGTAGTTGTGTTTATTGATGATATATTGGTTTACTCCTGGAATGAGAAAGAGCATACTAATCACTTGAGGAATGTGTTGTAAACTCTAAGAGATGAGTAAATATTTGCAAAGTACAACAAATGTGAGTTTTGATTAAGTGAGGTAGCTTTATTTGATCACATTGTGTCTAGTGAAGGGATTATGGATGATCCTAAGAAAATTGAAGTGGTTAATAATTAGCCTAGACCATTATCTCCTTCAGATATTAGGAGTTTCTTGGGCATAGCCTGATACTATAGAAGATTTGTGGAAGGATTTTCATCAATCTCGTCACCTTTGATCAAGCTAACTCAAAAAAGGTGAAGTTTCAATGGTTGGAAGCTTGTAAAAAGAGTTTTCAAGAGTTGAAAGATTGCCTCGCTATCGCTCCTATCTTGACTCTACCAGAGGGGTCCGAAGGGTTTGAGGTGTATTGTGATGCTTCAAGGGTTGGTGTTCGTTATGTATTGATGCAACATAGTAAGGTAATAGCCTATGCTTCTAGACAACTTAAGGTGCATGAAAGAAATTATCCAACCCATGATCTTGAGATAGCAGCGGTTGTGTTTGATTTGAAGATTTAGAGATACCATCTTTATGGTGTCCATGTGAATTTAATCACCTAGCACAAGAGTTTACAATATGTGTTAAAGGAAAAAAAATTGAACCTTTAGCAAAGAAGATGGCTTGAATTGTTGAAGAATTATGATATGAGTGTGTTGTACTATCCAGACAAGACAAATGTAGTTGTCGATGCACTACGTAAGTTCTCTATGAATAGTGTGACACATGTTGAAGAAGATAAGAAAGAATTGATTAAAGATGATCATAGATTGGCACATTTAGGTGTGTGTTTGGCAAATTCTAATAATGGAGGTGTTCTTGTTCATAATGGCTCGAAATCATCTCTTGTAGAGGATGTTAAGGCCAAGCAAGACCAAGATGCAATATTGGTTGAGTTAAAGAAGTCGGTTGCCAAAAACTCCATTTAGGTTTTCTCCCAAGGGAGAGATGGTGTACTACGTTACCAAGGTCGTTTGTGTGTACCTAATGTTGATGAGTTGAGAGAGTTGATATTGAATGAAGTCCATAATTCCCAATATTCGATTCATTCAGGTTCCACCAATATGTATCGTGACTCGAGAGAAGTGTATTGGTGGAATGTCATGAAGAAGGACATAGCGGAGTTTGTAGCTATGTGTCCAAATTATCAACAAGTTAAAGTTGAGCATCAAAGACCGAGAGGTCTAGCCCAAGATATTGAAATTCCCTACTTGAAAGTGGGAAGATGTGAATATGGATTTTGTAACGGGTTTGCCTCGCACTAAGAAGCAACATGATTCCATTTGGTTGTTGTAGATCAGATGACCAAGTTGGCTCATTTTCTACCGGTTAAGACTTCTCATGGTGTCGAAGATTATGCTAATTTGTATGTTCTTGAATTGATAAGACTTCATGGTGTTCCCTTGTATATCATATCAGATCGAGGTACACAATTCACTTTATACTTTTGGAAGTCATTTCAAAAGGGTCTCGGTACAAAGGTTAAGTTAAGTACCACTTTTCATTCTCAAACTAACGGTCAAGCCGATAGAACGATCCAAACTTTAGAGGATATGTTAAGGGCGTGTGTAATTGAATTTATAGGAAGTTGGGATGAACATTTGTCATTCATTGATTTTGCCTATAATAATAGTTATCACTCTAGTATCCAAATGACTCCTTTCAAAATATTGTATGGGATGAGATGTAGATCCCTAGTGGGATGGTTTGAAGTAGGTGATATAGCCTTTATTGGTCCAGAGATGCTATGGAGAAGGTAAGACTCATAAGGAAGAGGTTGAAGACATCTCAAAGTCATCAAAAATCCTCTTCTAATGTTAGAAAAAGAGAACTTGAATTTGAGGTGGATGATTGGGTCTATTTGAAGGTTTCACCCATGAAGGGTGTAATGCATTTTGACAAGAAAGAGAAATTGAGTCCTAGATGCGTTGGACCTTACAAGATATTAAGACGTGTTGGCAAGGTGTCTTATGAGTTAGATTTTCCACTTGAGTTATCTATGGTTCACCCGATATTTCATGTGTTTATGTTGAGAAAGTTCATAGGTGATCCAAACTCCATTGTGCCATTGAAACATGTAAGTGTTGAGGAGGATTTGACTTATCAAGAAATTCTGGTGGAAATCTTAGACCGGCAAGTTAAGAAGTTAAAAAACAAATAAGTTGTGTCCGTCAAAGTGTTATGGAAAAATCAACAAGTAGAAAGTGCTACTTGGAAAGCGGAGACGGATATGATGAAACGATACCCATACCTCTTTCCCTCTACTCAAGCCCAAAGTAGTAAGTTGTCCTTATTCAAGTTAATTGAACTCTTAGTATTCAGTTCTTCCTATGTCATTCATATGCATGCATGTTCATGAAAAAGTTGATTTTAAAGTCATGATTTTATGTTAAGTTGAAGTTTTCATGTTCCAAACATTTTAAGATGTCATCATGTTCCAACCATTTTAAGATGTCATCATGTTCATATTGGGTTGCTACTCCTCTTTCTGTGTCATTCCTATGATAAGTTTATCTCATTTGAGGATGAATGTTTTCAAGGGGGAGATATTGTAAGGCCCCATCTCTACGAGTTGCAGAAGCTCCCACGACCCGTATAAACAAGTCATAGAGGGATTCGTGGTGGTTAGTCATGATCAACCTTCAAGAGAGGTCCTACGACTCATGATTATGGTTCGTTCTTCAGTAGACGACCCGTAGAAAGCTCTGTAGGATGACTTTAGAAGCCTGGTTCAAAAGTTTCCCCAAGGCCAAGTCTACGGCTTCTCAGGACGGGTCGTAACAATGACTCGTGACAAAACTTCAGAGAACCTAGAATTTGCAGGTTTTTTGGACCTACAGGACGGTCCTCAGGAATGACTCATTTCCAAGTTTACGGGTTGCAAACTTGACCTGTTCCCAAACTTTAGAGACTCGATTTTCAAAATTTTTCTCAAACCTACAGGGCGAGTCATTTAGATGACTTGTCATCCCTTCGACGACCCATAGGAGTTGGTTCGTAGGTTCAAAATTTTGAGTTTAATGAAGGACAATTGTGTCTTTTCCAAATTTTCATTCAATGAACCTAGACACATTTATGTCCAAGTTCAAAGTCTATAAATATTCAATTCTTCAAATTTCCCTCCTATTCAATTCATTCTCCCAAAATTTGTCTACGACAAAGCACGATAGTCTCTCAAGGTTTCTCTCCAAATTCAAGCTAGGATTTCTAGATTTTGTTCAAGGTTCTTCTTCAATTCTTAATGAGTTCAAGCAAGGTATGTGGGAATTGATTAATGGGATCTTTTCACCCATGAAGTTCCAAAGATTATCACGTTTTCATTCAATTTATAATTGATTATGAACCCTAGTTTTGATGAATTGCATTGAGCTAATTTAATTCCATTTTTATATGTTATCAATGATCATTATATGCATGTTCTCATATGAAATGCATGATTTTAAATTGAGTTATAGATGTCCATGCATAAAGTTATTTTCAAGTTATGATAATGAGTTAAAGATGACTTTATGAGTTGATCATGAGTTAAATGACTTACAATAAAAGTTTTCAATGATTTAAAAGTTGAGATTATAATTCCAACTGGGGGGGGTGTGGAATCTTAAGAGATCACATGGGTAAATTCATCTTCGCCTACGCCATACCGCTAGGGGAGGGAACCAACAATCAAGCCGAACTAGAGGCGACAGTTTATGGGCTTAAATGGTGCATTCAAAAGGGCTTTCATCACGTTATCCTAGAAGTTGACTCGGAGTTGCTCACTAAATGGATCAATCATCAAACGAAACCTCCATGGAACCTTCACCAGGTAACTCATGACCTTGTTGTTATTTCCAAATTATTTGCTTTCTTTTCTTGCAGGCATGTATACAGGGAGGCAAACTTCACTGCGGATGCTCTCTCCAAGCACAGTCACATTCTTACCACTCCAGGCCACTACACCACCCTCCAGCAGCTACCTCCTGGTACTCGAGGATACTACATGCTAGATAAAGTCGGCCTGCCCAGCTTCAGACGGAGGAAGACCAAACGGATTAAAAAGCCTCCATGATATATTATTTCATTTTGCACCCTTGGATTGAGCACCCAATTACAGTGTTCCCCCTTATTTATGCTTTCCTAGTTTCTTTGTGTCGAGAGGAGTCCTCTCCTTTAGGTGCATAGTTTTTAGGTTCTCTTCTCGTGTGCATGTATTGGGAATGAGTTGGCTGACCTTAGTAGGATGGTCGGCTTATGAATCATTATAGGATTGGAGGTTAGGTCTATGCCCCCTCCTTGTAATGTTTTTCTGTTTTATGTATAATACAGCTTGGGGGTGAGCGGCTTAACCCCTGGCCGCGCACAAGAGGTGGGAGCCTCGTGTAGGGTCTATTCCCGGAAAAAAAAAGAAAATAAAAAAAAAAGAAAAAAAAAAGATGTTATTATAGTGTGATAAGTGATAAGTCCAATTCTCACACAAGTATGTTTTAAGATGGTGATAAGGACAATTCTCACTGATGTTATGGATTCTTATGATTCACTAAATAAGATGTGGTATTCCTAATATGTTTTAAAGGTGGATTGATAGACAGTTACTATCTTTCCCTATTATGTTATGATCATGTTTATAAGTTTCTATTGGGATATTGACTAAGCACCGAGAGGGCTTCGGTCTGATAACATAGTTAGTTACCTAAGGGAATCCTAATAGCAACCTAAAGTCCAAAACTACAATGCCCACGTAGGTTGCCTTCATGGCCTAGCTAGTGGATCTACATAGCCCAGTTGAATAGTTACTTTTGGAGTATACCCTGGCAAGGTAGCCTCCCCTATTTCGATGCAAGATTCATCGTCCTGTCTCGATGCAGGATTCATTGGATTTTATGTAATAGCACACATAATTTTAGATGTCGGTTAATGTTCCTATACCACAAAAGTTGGAGTTAGGTTATGAGATGTCAAGTTATGAGTTTATGATAAATTTTGTATGATATGCATTGACCCAAAGCTTCTTATGTTTAAATTGCTTTTAAGCGTTACTCATATTCATCATGATTGGTCATACATCTTATGGCATATTGATTATGTTCCGTTGCTTATTCATGCATACCTCACATACTTAGTACATTCAAACTTACTAATACAGATTTTGCCTATATTATCTCATAATATAAGGACGAACGACACTAACGACCATCCTATTCGTGGCTAGAGATTGCCCTAGATTCTAAAGGAGTTGGTGAATCCCCATTCTATCAAGAACATGAATTTTATTTGTATTTCTATTGTTTCGACTTTCTTCTTTGGTTAGGGTGAGCTAGGACCTTGTCTTAAGCACCCATCAAAGACTAGATTAGAGGCATGTTTAGATGGTTTATGATGTAGTACAAATTGAACATCTTTTGAGTTGTTATCCCTTAGTCCTGTCCCCTTTGAGTTGATTCCTTTGCTTAACATTTTCATATTTTTTACCTTATGTATGCGATGTATGCTAAGATGGCTATCAGAGAGAAAGGTTATGAGGCATATGATAAGGATTCCCACAATCAGTCATTATTTTCTATGATTAAAGTAAAGGAGGGAGACACTTTAGCTCTCCTGGCCATGGAAGAAACACCTACTATCATGGAAGGAGAAATGTTCAACAATAACATTGCTCAGAATCTGTAGAAACTACTCTTTTTCTTATGGCAAGCTCAAATTTAGAACACGATGAACCCAAGGTATGTGTTTCTGATCTAAGGCCTAAATTGTACTCTTACTCTAAAGGAAAACTTGAAACTCTATCTGGAATTCGAGTAGATACTTATTATTCACTATGTTCTAAAAAGGAGAACCTATTGATGACTATGCATCCATAAGAATAGAATGTGAAGGTCTTGAGAAAAGCCATGCTACCTTAAAAAACTCCTTGAAAGAATTTTAGACAAAAGACAAAATCAGGCTACTACTTTTCAAAAGTCCTTGGAAGAAGATATTGAAAAACTAACCTTGAGACTCTTTGAGTTAACTAAAATGAACAATGTCCAACCAAGGAACTAATCAAAGCCAAGTTTGAGTTAGAACATAATATAAAATGGACTAAATCCTCAAGCCTTATTACACACATACAAGCCAGTCAGTCTTCTTTTAAACATGGATTGAGATTCAGACCTAAAACTTGCAAGGAAAAGTACTCCATGAATATGGTGTGTACCACTTGTGGTAAGGAATTACATCCCAAAAACAAATGCCCAAGTCATCAGAGGGTTGTACAAAGAAACATACACTTTGTTAACAATCAGAAAACTTATGAACTAAGAGGAATCATGTCCATTAAAAGGGAATTACCTCAATGGGCCAAAAGAAACTTGATTCATCCTTTATTTCACAAAATGGGACCCAAGTTAATCTGGTTACCCAAGACTAACAATTAGTTTTTTTCTTTTAGGAAAAGAAGAGGAGGAAGGAAAAGTCCTGGTACTTAGATAGTGCTTGTTCTAGAAATATGACTAGAAATAAGGAGAACTTTCTTTATCTCACAAATTATCAGGGTGGAAATGTAGGTTTTGGAAATGAAACAAATGGCGAAATTATTGGTATAGGAAAGGTTGGAAGATCTGGCACTCATGCAATAGAGAATGTGTATTATGTGAATGGATTGAAGCATAATCTACTGAGCATCTCTCAAAAGTTTAATAAGGAAAATAATGTGTTGTTCACTACTGCTGATGGTACTGTAATAAATGAGGAAAGTGGGAACTTAATGCTGAAGGGAAGAAGACACAAACATGTTTATATTATGGATCCTTTCGAATCAGAACTGACATGCCTCAGTGCTTCATAAAATAACTCACTACTATGGCACAAGAGGATGGGACACATAAGCTTCTCAACTATTAACAAGCTTCTAGCAAAAGAACTGATGTTAGGACTTCCAAAGAACAACTTGATGAAACTATTGTGTGTGGTTTATGTGCAAGAGGGAAACAAGTAAATCTTCCTTTAAACCCAAACAAATGGTAATTACTACTAAACCACTACAATTATTGCATATGGAATTTTGTGGACCTATGAGATTTCTTAGCAAAGGAGAAAAGAGATATGGGCTTGTGATTGTAGATGATTACTCAAGATTCACCTAGACACTTTTCTTAAGCTCCAACGATGAGAGCTTTGAAGTATTCCAAGAATTTGTCAAGATGGTACAAAAGAAATTAGATGCTAAGGTGGCTGGAATAAGATCAAATTGTGGCACTGAATTTGAAAATTCAAGTTTCCTTAACTTTTGTTGTGAGAATAGTATTGATCATAACTTCTCTACTCCAAGAACTTCTCAAAAAATTGGTGTGATTGAAAGAAAGAATAGATCACTGGAAGATATGGCAAGAACCATGCTAATTGTAAGTGGACTTCCTAAAATTTTTTAGGCAGAGGCAGTAAACACAATATGCTACTTGCTGAATAGATGCATGATCAGGCCAATTCTTGACAAAATTCCTTATGAGTTATTGAAAGGAAGAAAACCAAACCTAACCTATCTAAAACCTTTTAATGCAAATGTTATATTCATAATAATGGAAAAGATGCACTGGGTAAATTTGATGCTAGAAGTGATAAAATCATATTCTTAGGGAACTCCTCTCATAGCAAGGTTTACAAAGTATTCAACAAGAGAACTAGTTGTATAGAAGAAATCATACATGTCATTTTTGATGAGGAGAATTGTGAAATGCATTCCACCGATGATGATCCTAAAATTAGATTGGTCCAAGATTCAGAAGATGAATAGAGCCAGAAAGGTCTTAAAGATAAGACTTCAACTAAGGCAATAGAAGAAGCACATGAGATAGGGGAATCATCAATACACACAATCCTAAAGAAGAGTTGTAGGCTTCAAGGAGAACCAATCATGAAAAGGAATCAACATATAAACTAAATGCATTTGTCCCTTCTCAAACTGGGGCAGGAAGGATATGGAAACAAAAAATCTCTCATCCCCTGGAAAACATTATCTCACCTCTAGCCTCAGGAATGCAAACTAGGAACAAAGTGAGAAACATGTGTGCTTATTCAGCTTTTCTATCACTAATAGTACCAAAAAATATCAAAGAGGCCCTACAAGATGTTGATCGGATCATTTCTATGAAAGAGGAACTAAATTAGTTTGAAAGAAGCAAGGTATGACACTTTATTTTCAAGCCTACTGACAGAACAATTATAGGAAAAAGATAGGTATTCAGAAAAAATTTGGATGATCAAGACTAGTGACAAGAAATAAAACTAGATTGGTGGTTTAAGGATAATCAAAAAGAAGGAATAGACAATAATGAAATATTTGCACTTGTAGCCAGAATGAAAGCAATAAGGATGTTGATTGTCTTTGCTGCCCATATGGAATTTAAATTGTTTCATATGGATATCAAAAGTGCCTTTTTGAATGGGTATCTAATGGAGGAATTCTACGTAAAATAACCACGTTCATTTGAAATCTTTGATCAGTCAGACTATATGTAAAAATTGGGCAAAGCCCTTTATGGTCTAAAGCAAGCCTTAAGAGCATGATATGACAAACTATCATCATTTTTTGGATCATAGGTATGTCAGAGGTAAAATAGATAATACCATGTTTATTAGAAGAGAAGGTAGAAGGTTTCTTATTGTACAAATATACGTTGATGACATAATCTTTGGAGCTACTGGTAATGAGATGAGCCAGAAGTTTGCATCCTTAATAAGTAGAGAGTTTGAAATGAGTATGATGGGTGAGCTAAATTTCTTTCTAGGACTTCAAATTCTCCAGGAAAAGGAAGGAACATCAATTCATCAGCAGAAATACATCAAAAAACTTCTGGAAAAGTTTGATATGGATGGAGAAAAGAAAAATGACATTCATATTGCAATTACTACTAAATTAGACAAAAATGAGGCAGGTGTAACTGCAGCTGAAACCAAGTATAGAGGAATGATATGATCACTACTGTGTCTCACTGCTAGCAGACCAAATATTATATTCAGTGTTAGATTATATGCAAGGTTTCAATCTTCCTCCAGAGAATCCCACTTAAAGGCTGTAAAAAGAATTCTAAGATACTTGAAAGGGAATGAAGAGTTGGTTCTTTGGTATCTTGCAGAAGACTCATTTGATCTTGTGGGATATGCTGATGAAAAATATGCTAGATACTTGGAATAGAAAAATCACCCCAAGGATGACACACTTTTTAGGTTCACTCTTGCCCCTTGGGCAACAAAGAAGCAAAACCCTATAGCATTGTCAAATGCTGAAGCTGTATATGTTGTTCTTGCCTCATGTTGTTCCCAATTACTGTGGATCAAACAACAACTTAGAGACTATGGCATAAGTTTGGGATTTTCTGTGAAAGCACAAGTGCAGTTAATATGAAAGAAATCATGTCCAATATAAAAGAACCACGCACATTAATGTGACACCATTTTCTCAGAGACTGTTGAAAAAGAGGTTAATTAAAATGATGCACAGTGGGACTGATGATCAAATTGCTAACATCTTCACCAAAGCTCTTGGGAGGGAGGCATTTGAGAGAAATAGACTGGCCTTGGGATGATATATCAGCTATAAATAGAAAGGAAAAGGAAACCCTCTCCAAAAAATGATTTAAAAGGGGGTTAAGTTGATAATTTCTCAATTATGAATAATGCAATTCACTAAGTTTGATTTGTTTCTTATAGCAACATCTTCACTGAAAGAAGAATGCATGATCAGGATACAAGGACTTTATTCCTTTTGCAAAGAACTGCTGGAAAGTTTTTAAGGATCTAGTCTTCAAGGTACGCACATCCTTTTCAAAACTGTCTGAAATATGTATAAAACTTGTTATTGTCTTAAAAATGAGAACCTGATCCCCAAAGCCCCTCCTTGATCCAATAAATAAAAAATAGAAAAATTAAATACTACACTTGTAATGATTACACCTTCTTTCAAAATGGACAACCGTCATTTCAAAACTATCACAACACTCCTTCCCTCACAAAACCTTCTACCTTCCTCTGGATCATAAAGACACCCTTCCTTATACACAAACCTTTGTCCAAATTCAAAAATGAATCTCAAAACCTCTCATTCACAAGAATACATTCATTAATGGCATATTCATCTTCCAAATCCTTTATCCTACTGATTGACTACTCTAATGATGATGAATATGACCCCTCTATAACTCAGGGGAACAAACTTCTTACTCTCCATCGTCTACACTTCCATTTTCCCTTTCTAAATCACTAATCATCAATTATATTTCACCATATCCATCTTATATGCCTTAAAATTTTGATTACCTGAACTATTCCTAGACATAAGATGAATTGGAATCCGTTGTTCCTCCTGACACTGTCTCTAAACCCTCATCTTCTGAAGACGTAGAAATAGACAATGACAACGACATTACTTTAAACCCTAGGTATACTAGGACTGAGTCTATCCCAATTCTAGGTACTAAAAATAAAGGGTCAATCAAACCCCCAAGAAAATTAAGTTCTAAACACTCAATGTACTCTACATCTTCTCCATATCTCCCTCCAAAAGTACCCTTCACCAGAAAAAAAGGTTGTTGATTCCCTAAGAGAAGAAGGAATGCACAGAGTTTGCATCGCCGAGGGAAGAGAAAAATTGGGGATGATGATGAGCCAATCAATGTTGATGAATAATAAGTGGAGGAAGAAGTCTACACTCTCCAGGCTGGTAAGAACAAAAACTATGAGAAGTTCTTTCGACTTGGTCCACATGCCTACTATGCTACTCAAGCTCTCCTCAAAGGGATTGTTCTGGATGATAAGGTAATGACTAATTCCTTCATGTTAATACTACTAGAAAGACTTATCTTTTAGGGATGATATCACCTAGTTAAGATCTTGAAGTCAGTGTTGCATAAAGAAGAGGTCATTGAATGTTTTGCAAATTTAAATTTTTTTGATGATTTATTGGTTAGCAATAGGGCTAAGGAAGTAGAAATTGTGTTTGACTATGTAAAGTTGGGTGAGGTATTGGTCGTTCCTTCATATGGGTTGGAGGAATATGTGTGGAAACATGATGAGGACTGCTTATTGACTAGCAAGTTCTCATAGGAAAAAGAAAAGAGAGTAGCTAGGAAGGTAATTAATGGGGAGATGTCACCTGATCAGAAACTCCTTTTTGAGATTGTGAATAAGGAGATATTGCCTCGAGGAGGGAGGAGACATGAATCCACTTTTAGAGAGATAGGAATTATAAATGCTCTTGACTTGAATGAAAAGATCAACTTCCTTGCAGTTATTATCAAACATATGGGAAGGGTGACAACTTTTAAAACTGGTCCACATGAGTTGGCATATGATTTCTTGTTAACTGGGTATTTAGGTTTTTTTGGGTGCCTTTGGAAAAGGGTACAACATACACTAGGAATGATAGAATCACTCTCTCTACACTAGAATAGTGTGATTGTGCTTCAGCTCTCACACCCAAGAAAAAAAGTTACAGCCCAATGACTCAATCTTTGTTGGACTTAAAGAATGCCTTGAAAGAGATTGATCAATTAAAAGAAGAAAATGTCTGTTTAAAAAAGTGTTTGGTATCTTCATAGGCTTATGTGGACTCTATCAAGACTAAGATGATTGACCAATATAATAAACATCTTCAGAACATCCAGTCTTTGATGGACCTGCTTCCTAAACCCAAGCCTTCCTCCTGATCCTCAACATGATACTCATTAAATATATATATATATATATATATATATATATATACTTCTCTAGGAGAAAGGCTTGGGTTTAGGAAGCAGGTCCATCAAAGACTGGATTTTCTGAAGATGTTTATTCTATTGGTCAATCATCTCACTCTAAAAAACTATTACTCTCAAATAGGGACATGTTAGTTTATCACTGTTCATCTTGGGACTGTAACCTTCCAATTCTTTAATCATATCTGGCCAATTACTGGTATATTTCATATTAGGCTTCCTCATTTGTATCGTCATGAAAATGTTTCTGGTAATATTATGAATAACTCTCTGAATTAATGTCTTTTTCCCTCATGCTTCATTCTATTCCTCCTTCGCCAAAGTTCTCATATTCTAAAGCTAGGGATAGCTCTACAGTATGGACTTTTTTCTTTTTTAACATCTGTCTCCCACCATAGCATTATCACTTTCCTCAAGTGCAGTCCTTTAATGTTAAAACCTATAAAAGAACAAAAATAGGATGAAGTCCAGTTAGCTAAAAAAGATCTCAGGAACACATGAGTAAGTGTCTCCTAAGTAGGTCTTTCGTAACACCAACACCTAGATGGACCTTACAATGCCCATCTTCTCACTCTATCATCTACATGTAATTTGAATTTTCATAATCTCCATATTGTGAAAGCCACTTTAAAAGGGGTGCCTTTTGTCCAGATCCAATTGTAAATTTTGTTTTCTCCTTTTTATGCCTTATATACTACCAAGCTAATTTGTAAAAAAGGTTTGTTTATTATCCATTATCCATACTGGCTTATTTGACTCAATCATTTGTCTAGGAGGTTGAATACTATGACTGATATTCTCTACTAGCTCATGTGGCAGTATATCATTCAAAATTTCTATGTCCCATTCTGCCCTCTTTACTAATTCATCAACTTTTTTGTAATTATGTTCTCATTCATAGTCTTCTCATGTAATGGTGTACAAGTTCCCCATTCCCGTTCGGTTATCATGCCACACTGATGCTGATCCCTTTTTTTAGTATAAAAGATTTGATGCTCAATGAGATCTCTAGCCTATAGCATTTTCTTCCACACCTGTGATCCTCCATTTCCTATTCTACACACCACTTCATTTGTATGTTCCTTTCGACAGTACTTATTCCTCATATACTCACTCCATAGTGATTGTTTGTTCGAAAATTCCACCATAGTTTGCAAAATAGGGCCATTGATACATCTTCTATTAGTCTGAATCCTATTCCCCCTTCCTTCTCTGGCAAGCATAAATTGCCCTACTTTGTCCAATATCTTCCTCTCCCTCCACTATAACTGCTCTAAAAAAATTGTTCCATTATTTTTTTTAGCTTGATTCAGTACATTCATAGGAGGATTCATGAATGATAGGCAATGAATAGGAGTGATTTGGAGCACATGTTTTATTAGAATAGCTCTTCCTCCATAGGATAGTAACTTTCATTTCCATGCTTGAATTTTTAAACCAACCCTTTGTAATATCTGCTGATAATATGCTTTTTTCTTCCTTTTATAGAAAATAGAGCATCCCAAGTAAGTGAAACAAAACTCTTTTCTTAGGATTCCTGTTGCTACGTCAGCTATCACTACTTCTCCTCCTGCTACAGAATAATGCATATAAATAGCATTTTTCTCCTTGTTTATTTTCTGCCCAGAAGTATCTTTATATCTCTTTAAAGTATCTGTAATCATCTTTATTATTTTCACTTCTGCCTTGCATATTATAACCATATCATTTGCAAATGCCAAATGCTTCACTTTAAGACTACCTCTTGGCATTCCAAACCTCTTAAAGTCCTTCTTCTCCATAAGAGCATTTAGGGATCTAGACATAACTTCAGCTACCAATATAAACAAGGTAGCTGAGAGAGGATCACCCTATTTAAGTCTTTTAGATGATTTAAAGAATTCCTTTGGTTTTCCATTTAGTATAATTGAGTACCAGTTGTTACTGATTAGTCTGAACACCATATCAATAATGCTTTCCCAAAACCTATTCTTCTTAATACCTTAGTCATGAATATTCATTCTACCTTGTCATAATCTTTCATCATATCCAATTTTATAACTAGATTTGGTGGTTTTCCTCTCTTTCTGATTTCAGCAATGATTTCTTGCACTAATAGCACATTCTCTGATATACTCCTTCCTTGCACAAATCCTGCTTGTTCCGAGAAATAATTTTAGGTAACACTGCCTTAAGTCATTCATGATTAATTCTTGAAAAGATTTTATTCACGAAATTATTTAAAGAGATAGGTCTAAGATCTGAGAAAGTATTCACATTAACTTTCTTAGGAATGAGCACTAAATCCGTATGGGTTATAAACCTCGAAAGTTCTTCCCCTCAAAAGAAAGTCCTGACCATACTATAAATGTCCTCTCCAATGATATCCCATGTTTGCTGATAAAAAGCTCCTGTCATTCCATCCGGCCCTTTTGTAATTTCCCTATTTAGTCTCATGACTGCCTCTTTGACTTCGTCTACAAAATGTATTCCTTAAAGTTGATCTTTTTCTTCCTCACTAATCATGATTGGCAGTTTATTCAGCATTTCAAATCCATCCCTATATACTTGTTTTGTAAACTATATTATGTAGAACTCTTCATCCGCCTTTGCTATGTCCTCTTGATCCTCTAACCATTCCCCATCATCATTCTAAATATTGTTCACTCTAAGTCTGTTCCTTCTCCCATTGACTATTTTATGAAAGAACTTTGTATTTCTCTCCCCATCCTTGAACCATTCTATCCCTGCTTTTTGTTTCCAGAATTTCTCCTCCCTAGAAAGTTGTTTATTTTAAGCTCCACTTGAGTTTTCTGAAGCTTCTCCCTATTGGCTTCTGATGGGTCTATCTCAAATTGAGTTTCCTGAACTTGACATCCTCCAAAGTGGTTATCTCCTGAAATATATTCCCAAAAGTATCTTTACTCCATTTTTTCAAAGCTTTCTTTAATCTTTTTAGCTTCTAATGGAATAAGATAAAAGGATCCCCTTCAAAAGTTGTTTTCTAGTGTAGACATGCATGCATATGAAAGACATATGAAACTAAAACATAGGAGCTTAATCGACTTAATCATGTACAACTTAGTACCTTAGGCTTGAGTGTAAGAAAAGAGATACGGATAACCCTTTATCATGTCTGTTTTCGCTTCCCAAGTAGCACTCTGTACTTGTTGATTTGTCCATACACTTTGACGGATACAACCTCTTTGTTTCTTAACCTCTTCACTTGCCAGTCAAAATTTTCTACCATAACATCCTTATAAGTCAAATTCTTTTCAACATTCACATTCTCCAATGGCACAATCGAATTCGGATCACCCATGAATTTTCTTAACATTGATACATCAAATACTGGATGAACCATATTCAACTCAAATGGAAAATCTAACTCATATATCACTTTGACAACACGCTTCAATATTTTATAAGGTCCTACATATCTAGGACTCAATTTCCCTTTCTTACCAAAATGCATTACACTCTTCATAGGTGAAACTTTCAAATACACCTAATCATTTACATTAAATTCAAGTTCACTTCTTCAAATATTCGAATAGGACTTTTAACGACTTTTAGTCATCCTTAATCTTTCTCTTATGAGTATCACCTTCTCCATATAATCCATCACCTAATATGGACCAATCAAGGCCACCTCACCTATTTCAAACCATCCCACCGGGGATCTACACCTTCTCCCATACAAGGCTTCAAAAGGAGTCATTTGGATGCTAGAGTGATAACTGTTATTGTAGGTAAACTCAATCAATGGAAAATGCTCATCCCAACTTCCTTTAAAATAAATAACACAAGCCCTCAACATATCCTCCAAAGTTTGAATTGTTCTTTAGACTTGTCCATCGATTGGAGGATGAAAAGCGATACTTAACTTAACTTTTGTACCAAGACCCATTTAAAATGATTTCCAAAAATGTAAAATGAATTGAGTACCTCGATCCGATATAATAGACATGGGAATACCATAAAGCTTTACCAATTCACGGATTTACAACTTAGCATAATCTTTGACACCATAAAAAGTCTTAACTGATAGAAAATGTGTCGAATTAGTCATTCAGTCCACAACAACCCAAATAGAATCATATTTCCTCCTTGTATGAGGTAAACCCGTCACAAAGTCCATTTTCACATCCTCCCAGTTCCAAATAGGAATTTTAATGTCTTGAGCTAAACCTCCCAATTTTGGATGCTCAACTTTTACTTGTTGACAATTAGGACACTTAGATACAAATTCTTATAAGTCCTTCTTCATTCCATTCCACCAATACACTTCTCTCAGATCACGATACATCTTTGTGGATCCCGGATGGATCGAATACCGAGAATTATGAACCTCATTTAATATCAACTTTCTTAACTCATAAAAATTATACACACACAAAAGACCATGGTAGCTAGTACCCAATATCCCCGTGGGAGAAAGCTTCAATAGCCTTTTTGGCAACCGACTTCTTCAATTCAACCAAAATCGGATCATGGTCTTGTTTGACTTTTACCTCTGCCATAAAAGATGATTTTGAGACATTATGTACAAGAACACCCCCATCATTGGAATTAACCAAATGCATATCTAAACGTGCCAATCTATGGACATTATTTATCAACTCCTTCTTACCTTTCTCAACATGTGCAACACTATCTATGGACAACCGACTAAGAGCATCGGCTACAACATTTGCCTTATTCGGATGGTAAAATAGACTTATATCATAGTCTTTTAGCAGTTCAAGTCACCCCATTTGCCTAAGGTTCAAGTCCCTTTGGCAAAACACATATTGCAACCTTTTGTGGTCAGTAAACACATCCGCATGCACCCTATAAAGATAATAACGCCAAATTTCCAATGCAAACACAACCGCCGCAAGTTCAAGATCATGGGTTGGATAGTTTTATTCATGCACTTTATGCTACCTAGAGGCATATGATATAACCTTACCATGTTGCATCAAAAAACAACCCAAACCAACACGTGAGGCATCATAATAAATGACAAACCCATGCACACCATTGAGCAACATCAAAATAGGAGCTGACATAAGATGATCCTTCAATAGTTGTAAACTTTTCTCACATTCTTTCAACCATTGAAACTTCATTTTCTTTTGGTTCAACCTATTCAAAGGTGAAGCAATAGATAAAAAAAAACCTCAACAAACCTTCTATAGTATTCAGACAAGCCCAAAAAACTTCTAATATCTGAATGAGACAATGTTCTGGGGTAATTCGCCACTGCCTCCATTTTCTTTCTATCAACCATGATACCATCACTGAAAACAATGTGACCATTGATTGGAACTTTTCTTAGCCGAAATTCGCACTTACTAAACTTGGTAAATAGTTGCTTATCTCTCAATGTTTGCAACACAATCCTCAAGTGATCCAGATGATCCTCCTTATTCCGAGAGTAAATCATGATGTTATCAATAAACCCCACTACAAACATGTCCAAGTATGGCTTCAAAATATGATTTATCAAATCCATGAAGATTACGAGAGCATTAGTCAATCCAAATGACATAAATAGAAGTTCAAAATGATTATACCTTGTGCGAAATAGCATTTTGGGAATATCACACTACCTTACCTTTAGTTGACGATAACCAAAATGAAGATCAATCTTTGATAAATAACTTTTTCCTTGCAATTGATCAAACAAATCATTTATCCTCGAAATTAGATATTTGTTTTTTACAGTGACCTTATTCAATTATCGGTAGTCTATACACATTCGAAGTGACCCATTTTTCTTTCTAACAAACAGTACGGGAGCACCCCATAATGATATACTTAGCCTTATAAAGCCCTTATCCAATAAATCCTTCAATTGCACTTTCAACTCCTTAAGTTCCGCCGGAGCCATACGTTAAGAAGGAATAGAAATAGGTTGAGTATCGAGAAGGAGATCTATGTCAAAGTCAATTTCCCTTTTAGAAGTAATACCGGGCAAGTCATCGGGAAACTCATTAACTATAGGGATCAACTCAAGAGTAGGAGTTTCAGAATCAACATCCCTAACTCGCACTATATTATAAATTCACCCTTTGGAAATCATTTTTTGAGCCTTAATACATGAGATAAATCGACCCTTAACCACCAAATCATTACCCTTCCATTCAAGAGTAGGCTTATTAGGAAATTGAAACCTGAACCTATAGGTTCTACAATCAATAGATGCATACGAGGCATGTAACCTATCCACACCAAGAATGATGTCAAAATCATTCATGTCTAATTCAACAAGATCACAAGGGATAACTTTATGCAAGACCAACACAATACAACTTCTATAAACTTTCTTGGAAAACACTGAATCACCAATAGGAGTATAAATCAAAAAAGGTTCTAACAAGACTTCGGGGCACACAGATCAAGCAATGCATAAACATCAAAGTTAAAGACCCATGACCACATCGGGAGTCTCATCCACATCTTGCCTAGCATGGAGAGCGTAGAATTTATTATTGCGTAGGCCATTCTTAGGTTAAGCTTGAGTAACTTATTGCACTGGGCCTCTGTGAAGACAACCTTCTACACCTTTGTTGGTAACAAAAGGGCACTCGAATTGCTTATGGCCCATCTTTCCATATCCATAATACGTACCTATTTCCATCTAGCATTTTCCTCCATGATTCTTTCCATACTTTGTACACTTGGGAAAAGAAGGGATACTAGTATTCACACCTCCTCCTTGAACTTTAAGGTATGACACCCTATCTTTAAACAACTTTTTCTCTGAACCTTAGCCTTTTTGAGAACAACCACTACCACCGCCACTGATCCTAGCATTAGAGAACCCACTTTCATACTGGGCCTTCTTAGAATCCCTCATTCGCATATCTTTGAGTTTCTCTCCCTCAATTTGTTCAGTAAAATTCATAAGCCAAGATATGTCTATTTCTTTGACAAGCATGGCAGTACGACACTCCTTTGCAAATAATTCGAACACCCCCAATATGATTTGACTCATTCGAGCACTTGGATTGGCAACCAATGAAGGAGTATACTTGAATAGCTTAGTAAACATGAGGGCATAGTCCCTCATACCCATGTTGTCTTGTCGAAGATTGATAAAATCTAACACCTTTGCCTCTCATAGCTTAAGAGGGAAGAAATGATCAAGGAAAGAAAACTTGAAGGATTCTCACTTGATAGGACCTTCATCAACTCTCTCCAACTTCCATTGAGTATACCAAACTTGAGTCACACTCTTGAGTTGGTAGGCCATCAACTTTGCTTTCTCTTCCAAAGTCACCCCCATAATACTCAGTATCTTATAAACCTCATTAATAAATATTTAGGGGTCCTCGTCCACTTTCGAACCATGGAACTTAGGAGGGTGAATTCATGCAAAGTTCCTCACTCTAGAGACTGGAGTAGGTACCTAGGAGGAGCCCTAACTCCTTGGTTGTTCACTACTTGGACTAGCATGGTAAAAGTAAGCCAGAACTCCCCATTAGTCACTTGGTCGGGTAGGGGGCCATTGTCTTGAGAGACTAGAGGAACTTGGTCCTCATTAGCATTGACCCCTCTTTGCATATATGCTCTTCTTGGAGGCATTTCTGAAAAATCACAAAGGACAATATTTAGGGAAAGCAAGTCTTATAACATACTCTATCGCACGACATAGATCATTAAAGAAGTGAGAATTTCCTAAAATGTCTTATAGCTTCCTATTCATAGATGTGGTGCGCTTCACAACTATGAATAAGACTCTTCTTGATGCGGCATGTTAGACATCCTAGGACATCTTAAATCTTGTACTATGATACCAAGTTTGTCATGACCCGACCAAAGGCCTAGTCATAATATGATGATCGAAACCCCAAAAGTCTCTAACCAAGCCTCTTGAAATATCATTAAGAATACATAAGATAAAGTAAATCAAAAATAATATAGAAAGAGTCTAAACATAAATCATAAAAAGATCGTAAAGTTGACTACATAGACTCTATTTATTTTTTCCAACAAATGCCTCTACTATTTAAAACGGACGGGTTCTAAGACATGTCTTTATCTTACCCTCAAAACAAAATATAACAAAGTCTTTGAGAGAAATGATCAACTAATAACTAGTCCCCAATAGATGAGGACTCACCAAAATACTTCACCGGAAAGAAACTCTACTACCCACGTATGGTAGGAGCGTGATACTCAACCCCTTTATTATGAGATAATATAGACAATAATTTGCATTAGTACATTTCCATGTACTAAGTATGTGGGCATGATATAGAATATAAATCATAGGATGCAATAATTAATTAATGTTTATGATAAAAAAGGTTAAGTAAAGTCACAAAAAAATCATAGTGATCAAACCATTTAAAAGACATAGTTGAAATCGTAGAATAGCATAAAGGGAGTATACATATGTGGGATAAAACCATAATCGATAATAAGACCATGCAAGCTATAACATGGAATTCTGATGTCTACCCATACAATGGATACAATGGAAAAAAAAGGAATCTACTTACCGAGGTAGACTCTACACCGCTAGGCGGGTCATGTACATTCGCTATATGTGGATCCACTAAGTAGGCCAAAAAGGGAAATCCAACGGTGGTATGTAGTTATGAGAAAAGATACTTTATATAAGGACCTCATAGGTCGATCCCCCACCTCAAGTTATCATTTGGTGCAATGTCAAATTCCATGGAATACATACATAGTGATCATACTTAACATATATCATGAAACTTGTACATTAGGTTTAACATTCATAAAGTAGCTCATTTTTTATAACATACTTTCAATGTGAGTATTAGCCTTTGAACATTACAATGTCATACTTACATAATTCTTATCATGAGGTTCCTTCATCACCAACATAAGTCCCTAAGTCATCTTTTCCATAACTTGCATGAAATTCATAATTTGATCATAATTGGAATTCGTAATCATAGTTCATACTTGAATTTAGGGTAAAGCTTGAATACGTAATAAATTTGATTGAAAACCATGAGATACTTAAAAATCATTGGACTTCATAATCATGATTCATGTAAATCACCATTGAAAATAGATTCATGCATGAACATTCATAATTCAACTTGAAATCAATGCTATTAATGTAAAATAATACTTATAATGATCATTGATAATATGTAAAAACATAATTGAAACAGCCCAACACAATTCATCAAAATTAGAGTTTAAAGACAATGAAATTTCATGAAATATTTTAGGAAAACCTTGGGACTCCTTGGGTGAAAGGAACCCATGGATCAATCCCCACATACCTTGGTAAAAATCGACTTGAAATTGAAGAGGAAACCTTGATGAACTTAAAACCCTATCTTGAATTTGTAGGAGAAGCTTGAGAGAGAATTTAGAGTTTTCCTTAGGAAAATTTGAAGAATGAATTGAATACAAGGGGAATTTAAAGAATTAGGTATATATAGACTTTCAAATTGGCCATAAAAGTGTCTAGGTTCATTGAGACAAACTTGAAAAAAAAAACTTATGCCCTTCAATAAATTGTGAATTTTAAACCTACGAGTGAGACTCTACAAGTCGTAGAGGTTGTGATGAGTATTAGAAATGATTTGTCCTGCAGGTCCTTCAAAAGAACTGAAAGTTTTGGTCTCTGATCCTTCTCTACAATTCATTTTTACGACTCGTCCTTTTTTATATGAGTCGTAGACTTCACTCATCCTGCACTCCCTTGAAAACCTAAACACCTAAGCCTCTAAACTTTTGTTACGAGACATCTTTACGACTCATCGAATGGACGATGACTCATCCTGTTGAGTTGTAGAACCTTTTTTGAGGTAGGTCTTGGATTCCCAAAACCCACTTCTACGACTTGTCCTTATGAGTCGTAGGAATGTGTACAAGTCGTGGTCCTGAGGTCAGTTCCTTTATCTCAACTTTTTTTCTTCCTTCTAACTTTCTAACTTCGGAGGTCTTACATGAACTAATAAAATAATTATAAGTAATGGATCACATCTAAACATTACACATGTTAGGAGCAAAATAAAACCAGGGTTAAAAGTTAAGGAGATGCTAGTAGTATCCAAGTTAAATAAGAATCTATTATCTCTTAGCTAACTTGCTAAGAAAAATTCTTGATGAATCTAATTTTGTTGTTAAGGACAAGAAGTCAGAAAAATAGCCCGCCAAGAGACCTAGGAAGAGAGGACTCTATGCATTGGAAGACAATGATATCTTTTCCATGACAACATCATCAGATTGGAAGAAGATAGATTGGATTTGGCATGCTATATTAAGACACCCTAGTTTAACGTCTTTACAATTTTTTAATTGGAATAAATTCAGAGATATTGAGAGTTGGAATAAAGTTCCTACTATTTTTACTAGCTGCCAGCTAAGAAAGAGTTGTAAACTTATTTTTGTATTGAGAAATAAAATTGATAAAGAACTTTTGATAAGATTCATTGCGATTTATAGGGTTAAGCCCATCTTGCATCATCTCAACATATGAATTCAGAATTTTTTGAATTTTTCTCAAGTTTCAAAAAGTGGTTGAAAATAGTTTTGCAAGGCAATTAAGATTTTCCAGTATGATGGTGTTTGTGATTTCATCAATAATGTATTCATTAAGCATTTGGAAAGTTGTGGCATTATAGAAAAGTGGCTAGCCCTAATAGTCTTGAACAAAATGAAATTTCTAAAAGAAAGCATAGGCATATAGTGGAAACTGGGCTAACACTACTTTTTCATGCCAAACTGCCTTGTTCCATTGGATAGAAACCTTCCTCACTATTGTGTTCCTAATAAATAGAATTCCATCCTCGGTGCTAAAGAATGAGATACCATTTTCTATGTTTTATGTCTTTGGTTTAATTCATATTCAACTTTATTTGTCTTGGTGATGGATGGATTGACACGACAAATTCAAGGTGAGGTATCATTGTGTATGCTTTTTGCGGATAACATAGTCCTGATCGATGAGAATCGTAGCGGAGTTAACGCTAAGCTAAAGAATTGGAGACATACCTTGGAGTCTAAAGGGTTTAAAATGAGTAAGACCAAGACGGAGTACTTAGAGTGCAAGTTCAGTGAGATACCTCAGAAGTTGGCACAGAAGTTAGGCTTGGTGACCAGGCCATCCAAAAGAAAAGTAATGTTAAGTACCTTGGATCTATCATATAAGGCAGCGGGGAGATTGACGATGATGTCACACATCATATTGGGGCAGGATGAATGAAATGGAGGCTCCTTTTGGTGTGCTATGTGACAAGAAGGTGCCACCACAACTTAAGAGAAAGTTCTACAAAGTGGTGGTTAGATCGGCTATGTTATATGGGGCGGAGTGTTGGCCAGCTAAGGTCTCTCACATTCAAAAGATGAAAGTTTGTTAAGATGAGAATATTGAGATGGATGTGTGGGCGTACCAGGAATGACAGGATTAGAAATGAGGTTATTCGGGATAAGGTAGGAGTGGCCTCGGTGGAAGATAAGATGCAAGAAGTGAGACTGAGATGGTTTAGGCATGTAAAGAGGAGAGATAAAGATGCCTCAGTGCGGAGGTGTGAGAGGTTGGCCATGGATGATTTCAAAAGAGGTAGGGGTAGGCCAAAAATATATTGGAAAGAGGTGATTAGACAGGACATGGTGCAGTTACAGCTTACCGAGGACATGACCTTAGATAGAAAGGTGTGCAGGACCCATATTAGGATAGAAGGCTAGTACAAAGTTCCATTATTTTTCCTTATTAGTAGGCGCATTAGCACACTATAATTTCTTATGCTCTGATTTCTGTTACTATCTACTACTCTTTGTACTTTGATTACTCTATTTTATCTGTTACGCTTTCGTTATTTGCTTTGCTTTATTTACTTTCACATAACACTTTGAATTTCTTGTACTTTTTAGCCTTATCTGAACTCTTTTTATGCTTATATTGAGCCGAGGGTCTCTCAAAAATAGCCGTCCTACCTTGGTAGGAGTAAGATTTGCGTATACTTTACCCTTCCCAGACCCCACATTATGAAATTTCACTGGGTTGTTATTGTTGTTGTTTCTCTAGCAGAATTAGACTTTTATTTCTCTTTCTTCAAATCCAATATGACATGTGTCAAGAATCATATTCGTACTACAATAATTCAAAGGTATTTTGATTGCAGGTGTTATCCATATCTCAAATGCCGGGCAAAGTTTTCACCAAAAATTTATCTTTGTGTTTTCATTGGTTGTAGTAGTCTACACAAAATCTACAGATGTTATCAACCATAAACTTGGAGAGTGTTTGTTTCTAGATATGTGATATTTGATGAACATACATTCTTTATATGCAACGAGAAAAATTTGATCCAACTAATCTTACTCACTTTTTTTGGTCAATTGTGCCCCTTGGGCTTTTTATTATTTTGTAAAAGAGTTACACGTAGGTAAAAACAAAGGGATAAAAAAAGCAATTCACCTACCCACTACTTTCCTAATTGAAACCCGCATTGCTCTATGTCTTCTTCTCTATCATCTCCATCCTTGTGAAGATGATGAAGAGGCCATAAGAATGATGGCCTCTTTCTGATTCACACCTGTTCTAACTGATTTTGTGCTTTTTTGCTCTGCATATGTATTTGATTTCTTGAATTTTAGTTAGAAGATGACCCTTCGTCTTCTTTCATTTTCTGTCTTTGTGATTTTCTCCTTTTTCTGTTGAAAATGATGAAGAGACCATGTGATTTGGTGGTTTCTTTCTGATTCGGACCTGATCAAACTGAAATTTTATGAATCTTTGCTCTGCATGTGTGTTTGGTGTCTTGAATTTTAGTGAGGAGATGCAACTCTTGTAGCATCCCCTTTTAGGAGAATACCACTTACGAAACAAAAACTAATTATTTCTATTATTTTACCCTAAAAAAAAACTTATTGAAATAAGATATATGAGTTTTATTTTTAAAAAAATGATTTCCAATTCAACAATACTGCAGGTCCATAAAATACACAAAACTTCAAATAAGTAATTATCACAAAAATATTATCTTCCTTCGTGCATAATGACAAGTCAAAATATAACCTAGTACATTGCATTACTTGAGTTAAAAGCACACTCTAAAATAACAAAATTAGTCACTTGGTTTAAGTTACAAGCCTTCAAAATTTCATAAATAAGTGCCACACATGTATCATGTACAAGTCCCCAAAATAATATACAAAAACTAGATGTATATGCATATGTGATCTTCAAAAGAGCTCCCAAAAAGTCTACTCCACATGACCATCTTCATATCCCGCCTTGCATATCACCTACGATAGGAAACAACTATCGCTAAGCATAAAGCTTAGTGGTGTATAACCTTTGGATTAGAGCCATTAAAAATTCTAAATTTCCCTTTTCATCATAAGCGGTTCAATAAGGTAGCATTAAGTCCAAGTGAACAAGTATATCAAGTATCAAATACAAATCTTAGAGAGTTTCAAAATATCAATACTAATATTCAAAGGCTTAAGTACCAAGAATGCTTATAATTTAATTCAAAAGAGTAGTCAAATAATCAATTTCACCCCATATGTACGTCATGCCTTCACACTAAGCACAATCAATATCAAGACGGACCGAAGCCCCAAAATCAAGAAGTGTCCATATCAAGAAGGGTCGTCACCCAATATCAAGAAGATCAAAGACCATGTTGAAAGTGGATTTTCACTCGTACTAAAAAATGGACGAAAATCCATCGTCAAGACGAAATGTAAATCCAAAGTCAAGATGGGCAAGATCTGAATCGAGAGGCATTCCAATATCGATGACAAGTCACCGTAACAAGAAGGACAAATTCCCAACAAGAATGCAAAATGATCAAGCAATTCGTACAAGTGGGCGATTCAATGAAAGTTTTGCAATACTTGAGATAATAGTCATACAAAAATACAAAACAAGGAGTAAGGAAACAACCCAATAAAATACTTTAAATTTCTGAAAAATAAAATATTTCAAGTTCAAGTTTATACACGAACCTTGGCGTTTTAGCATACAACAAGTTCTACCACCACTCGCGGAGTTCAATTTCTCTATGTCATAGATCAACCAAAATCTACTTCGTCAAACAGTTCCTCTTAGCTTGTATAAGAGAATATACACCTTAAATACACAATCAAATATCTACTTAAGTTTAAAAGTTCCAGCATATCGAAACTAAACATAAAATTACTGAAAATCAACCCAAAGTATCAAAACGGAAATTCTGGGCAGCACTATTGTCTTGTATTGCTGCTCAGTTTCGAAGGGGTAAATGGGATAATTAGGCTTTGTGTCCTCAAAGAAAGTTATAGCTATATGTCTTAGGGTCATATACAACTTTGAATCACCCCTACAGCAATTATGTACAACAAGATATGCTCAAAATACCCACAGCAGTCCATGTAAGATTTTTAGACCAAAATCTGGGCAGCACCTCCCCTGTACTTCATCACCCTTTTTCGAGTCAATAAAAGCAAAACTGGATTTTGGATCCTAAATAAAAGTTATAACCCTATGAAATAGATTTCCAAAACATCTTTAATCACTTAAAACTAAGTTTTACACAAGGAGTTATACTACAATTACTAACAGCAGTCCCAACCAAAAACGGGTTTGCAACCAAAGTTTATTCCCCCAATTTCGACAACAACAACTTATCAAGAGCATCAACAACAATATAAACAATCATTCTACTTCATAACTTAACTAATTCCACCCATTTAATCCAACCAAAACATCCCCTAATCCATAAATTCCAACAAAGCAACAAACAAGTTTATAACACTATTTTCTCCGTTCTAATCCGTTAAATCTCTAAACAAGTTTGATAATAAGGAAAAACAACAACTAAATCCTACCTTGAAGTATAAGTCAACCACCTTAATACACTCCTTCTTCTCTGATTTTTAGCTCAAAATGAAGACAACACAACGTGCAACGTTTTTCTCTTCACGAGCTTCGAAAATCGGGACTCGAATTTGGGTCAAAAATGGCTTTTAATTCACTCTCTCTCTATCTCTCTATATTTCTATGGTGTTCTGGAAGTATGTTGAATGAAAGGAAAGAGATAAGGCTGAACTTATCTCTTACATGGTAAGAAATATGGGCTGACCCGATTTGGAATCGGGTTGGACCAAATTTTCTGTCCATCTTGACCCTTCTGCCTTACAATTATCTACAACTTTCATTTTATGAGTTTTCCCAAATTTTCAAATTTTGATAGGGTTATGTCCTCTTGAAGTCAGATCATCCAAAAATATAACTTAAAAAAAAAAAAAAATTCTTAAAAATAAATTGGGGTGTTACAATGTTCCTCGTCTTCTTTCTTTTTCTGTATTTGTTCTCTTCTCCTCATACTGTTGAAAGATGATGAAGAGACCTGGTGATTTCTGATTCACAAATGTCTTCCTTGACATTGATACAAATAGGTATAGTGTGTATCCCTTTGATTGAGTATCCTTGATACTAATACCACAAAGTAGACCTATACTATCTCTATTTGTTCTCCATTATTTTTGTTCTTTTTGTACTTGGATTGTCGTCCAGTAGCTAATTTATTATTTTTCAGGTGTTTTGTTGCCACTTCTCTGTATTGTTTGGACTTTTTTGTGTAGACCTGCAAAATAAACAAACAGTTAGTGAAGTAACCAACCTCATTCTCCTCCTCCAGGATTTGTTTTTCTTCTAGTATCCCTTTTCCTTTCTCGTCCCTCTCCTTTAGCATTTCTTAATTCTTAGATAAGGAATTTGACTCTTGTCACTATTTAAAATTCTTCTCATCTGCACTTTCAACTCCTTGAACAATTAACACTGCAGGGGACCTTCATCTAAGGCATAATTTGCTAGAGCATCAGCTAATTTATTAGCTTCCCTTAGGGTATGTTTGAAAATAACATCCAAATCCTTCTTATATTCCTCCACCTCTTCTACCCAAACTGCAATATTCCATGGAGGTTTCCATTCTCCAATCAATTTTTTTTGAATAGTTTGGGAATCTATCTAAAAAATGATGTTATTTAATCCCTGTTGCTTACAGTACTTCAAGGCTTCCAAAAGAGCCACAATTTCTGCTTCTATATTGGTGGCATAACCAATTTCCTCAGCCTTATCATATATTAGATTCCCTTCTGCATTTCTCACACAAAAACAATAGGTACTCCTCCCTGGGTTACCTCTAGAAGCACCATCTGTGTTGCAAGCACACCAACCAAGTAGGGGTAAATTCCATATAACTTGTGTTACCTTCACTCTTGCCTTGCCTCTCTCTAGCATTTGTACCAAATTTTTCCATTCAGCAGGGATAGTTGTAATTGATGGATTTCTGTATAGTACTAGTCTTTGAATAGAGATTAAGACTAGATAAATAACAGAACTATTAATCTTCCTATGCTCATGCTTAATACCATTTCTTCTCTTCCAAAGTTCCCACATTATAATTGATGGCACTGCAGCATATACTTGTTTCAATCTATTTGTTATTGGTGCCTTCCACCAGTTCACAATTAACTGTTGTAGTTGTACTCCCTCCATGCTTATTCCTGCAGCCTTGCAAAAAAAGGACCAAGTCCTTTAGCTGTATCAGATGTTAGGAAAAGATGGTACATAGTCTCCTTTCTAGGATTTATACAACACCAACACTTATACACCAAATTAAAGTTCATCTTCTTTAAAACATCATCAGTATGAATTTTGCATTTCCAGCATCTCCACAGAAAGAAGGAAATTTTAAAAGGCAACCCCTTTATCCATATGAACCTATAAATATCTAGTTGTGGTCCCCTTGACATAATAAAATCCCAAGTTGATTTAATAGTAAATTCTCAACTTGTGTCTAGAATCCACCATGGTATATCAAGGTCGCTTTCTTCCTTGGGTGTGGTTACATTCTGTGTTATATGGTCAACAATGTCTTTAGAAAGTACTTTCATCAATGTTTCCTTATTCCACCTCATTTGTACTATCATTTCTTTAACATTGTGAATTCTTGCATCATAAGTATTCCCTGAATTTACATAGTATAAAGCTCTCAATCCAGTCCAATTGTCAAACCAGAAATGTGAGTCCCCTTTCCTAACTTGCCACCAAATTTGATGTTCTATTAAGTTCCTAGCTTCTAGCATTCTTTTCCAAGTTTGTGACCCCTGTTTCCATTGCAACACTATAGTATTCTTTTTCCTACAATACTTGTTGGTCATATACTCACTCCATAAGGTAGGTTTTGTCCTAAAGTTCCATCAGAGATTACAAAAGAGTGCTAATGCCACATCATGTAATGATCTAACACCTAGACCTCCTTCTATAGTAGGAAAACACACCTTAACATGCTACTGCACATGAGGTCTCTTCCTTTGGATTGAACCATGGATTCTATATGAAAGATCTCATTTGGCAATATCTGTCATGTACTTTTAGATAGTAGATAGGGGTAGACATCATTTTAACATAGTCTTCCAGAAAGTTTAGACGAATCATAGTATGTCTTTCATCAAGTACTCCTCTGATTGGTACTCTTTTAATTCCACACTGTATTGGAATTACTCTCCTTAGTTCTTTAATATTAATGTTGTCATATAAAAACTTACCTACCACTGCATATTGTAGTTTCTCCTTTTCAATCATATGTTGTATCTTATTGAATTTCCAAGCAATAAAAGGCTCCCCATTGATGTATGAGATTTGTTTTGCTGGGATTTTGGCAATATCTGTATCCAAACTTGTGGGCTTGAAGAAATTGGCATATGTTTGATTCTGAATATTAGTCTTAGAGGTTGTATGTAGTATTGTAGGTTGTGTGTTTAAATTATTGGTTGTGTTTTGGGTTACCGGAGGGGGTTGTCCCCAATTCGGTTCGACCATTCCGGCCAGTGGCTATTTTGTGGGATCACCTCTACTGAGAGAGAAGATAGGTGACGGGTAGGGTTTTTTCTTCCATCAACTAATCTTACTCACTTTGCTACCTTCCCATGTCTTTTTCTGATGTGCATGATAACACTTCAAGGTGATTACTAGGCCCTCAAAGTAGTTGATGTTATCAATCCAAGGGAAATGTTGTTACCTACTCTATTAGAAGTGGTAACTAGTTTTCCATAATTGATTGATGCTACTGAACAAGATGATGTACTATTAGATATAGAATCATGATCACATTGATGATGATATATAAGAAATGTATCTCAGAAGGTCATGAGAGTATAGTAGATCAAGACTCTAGACACACAACCTCAACACCTAGTCCACAAGGCATACAACTAGAAAGTGACTTGTCAAGATGATTCAAGAAGGAGATATACTGCATCAAAATCAAATATAGATTTTGGTGCCTAAAACTACTGAAATAAATATGGTTAGATTAATGTGGGTATTCAAAACTAAGCTCAAATAAGATGGCTCTATAGACAAACATAAAGCCAGACTGATAGCCAAGGGGTATTCTCAACTTGAAGAAATTGACTTTGAATACACCTTCAATCTTGTTGCCAAAGATACAACAATAAGATTAGTATTATCAGTAGTTGTCAGCTTACACTGGCCCATTAGACTGATTGATGTTAAGAATACATTTCTTCATGGACATCTCTAGGAAGAAGTCTATATGACACAACCACCAGAATTCATTGATCCTCAATATCCACGTCATGTGTGCTTTCTAAAGAAAGCTTTGTATGGCCTTAAACAGGCACCCTTTGCCTGGTTTGACAGATCTAGCCTATACTTACTTTATCTTGAATTGAAGTGCAGTAGATCAAACTCATCATTGTTTGTTATTCATGGTAAGAAAGGTATATCCTTCTTTTTCTGCATGTAGATGATATAGTAATTATAGAAAGTTCCCTTACATACATCCAAGATATAAATATTGCACTTGGAGATGAGTTTGCAATGAAGGACCCTAGTCAGCTAAATTTCTTCCTTGGAATTGAGGTTACATATTTTGAGGGTGGTATTCATCGAAATCAAGGTAATTATATATGCTACAAGACTAATTAAGAAGACTGATATATCCATGACTAGACTAATGAACACACCACTTTCACAAAAACATGTTCTATTGAAAATTAAAGTAAATCATGCTAATGCTTCATTATATGAGAGTATTATAGGAAGTCTTCAGTATATCACGTTAACTAGGCTAGATATCACTCATACAACGAATTTGGTCAGCCAGTTCATGTAGGCTCCTAAAAGTAAGCACTTCTAAGTCGTTAAAAGAATCCTCAGATATGTAAAAGGCATAACTCAGTTAACACTTAGACTGATTGGACACTCACCTTTAAGATTGTATGGATACTTTGATGTAGATTAGTGAGGTTGTGCTGCAACAAGAAGATAAACTATAGGGTATTCAATACTTAGGTGTCTAATTGCATCTCCTAGACCTCTAAGAAATAATAGACAGTTAGAAGATCAAGTGTTGAAGTTGAGTAGAGGGCATTGGCTTACTGCAGCAGAGATTACATGGATAACTTATATATATTCATAGAATTATTTTTTTTGTGTGTGTTGGGGGTTTGGAAAGACCCCAAACTTTCTATTTATAGAAATTATTTGTACAAAAGAGGGGGGCATAGAAACCGTACCTCTTGATCACTTACAAAAGTATGGTGGAGGAGGAATCTAACGGGCAAAAATACAATGTATAGAATTTTTAACCTCCTCCGAGAAAAAACATTTAACTTACAAAAAATTCGATTTTGCATAACGGATCCTCATAGAAGGTAATTGCCATTTATCCATAATATAAGGGCCCTTCACATTTTTCGGCACCGTTGAAATTGTGTAGATGATCGCAATTGGCAAATCCTCTTTTGGCTTGAAATCCGGCATCCACTTTTGAA
Organism: Solanum dulcamara; assembly: GCF_947179165.1. Lineage (NCBI taxonomy): Eukaryota > Viridiplantae > Streptophyta > Magnoliopsida > Solanales > Solanaceae > Solanum > Solanum dulcamara. Next base: position 53,988,291 of record NC_077244.1, on the reverse strand, counting down.
ACCACATTTGTATTCCTTCAATTTCTATCATTCTTTTGAACCTCACCAAATCAAAGTCTTCATCATTGGTAAAATCCAAAAAAACATTGTAATTGTCATAAACTCCGATTTGCACAGAACCTTTTAGTGCAATTTTTTCTTTAAATTGTGACCTAATTTTATCAATTTGTGGTCTAGATTTAGAAATCTTCCCACAAGTGTGCGTTTGTATTCCTCCGCCATTATTCCATAGTAATCTTTGGCTTTGAAGATCACTGCGGGTATACCATTATGTGTCGATCTTCTTGCTTTCATAGATTGTTTTTCTTGGCGAGTCTAATTCGCAACAGAGTTCTGTGCCATGACAAGTTTGTTGACGTATGAGACTTTTTCTGAAATTGGCTTTTGTAACTGGGTTGTATCCGCCAGCGGCTTTGGTATTTCACCCTTACACACTTCATGAGTGCCTCTCGGCGCCTCCATAGAGGAGGCGCGTAGAGTTCAGTCTCTTAAACGGTAATATAACGGTCTGAATTTGAGGAGAGAGAAAAGAGCATTAAAAGTATAGAGTTTTTTCTTTTTATGAATGTTCTTAGAATTATTGGTGTATCACCATCCACAACTCCAATACTATTTTGTGAATATCTCAGTGCACTAAACATGACTGTGAATCTTGTGCTGCATACCATAAGTCCATAACAAAGCATGTTGAAGTGAATTATCAATTTTGTCAGGAAAAAGGTGGCTAGAAATTAGATTATTACTCATTTTGTTCGATCTCAGGATCAACTACCTGACATTCACACTAGGACACTAACCAAATAGTAGTTCACAGGATTCCGAAGTAATCTAGGCGTGGATGATCGGCCTCTCATTAGCTTGAGGGAAAGTGTTAGATCGAGACTTTGAGCTAACATAGGACTTAGTCAGCTAGTTAGCATAGGACTCAGTCAGTCAGCTAGATAGTTAGCAAAGTGTAGGACTCTGTGGGACTCTGTGTTTGAGTATGAATGTATTACATATTGGGTAAAGAGTAGTAGTCAAATAGGACTCACATGATCACAAGATAATCAACTCTCTATAACACTATTGCCTATATATAAAGGGCATTGTTCTATTGATTCAAATACCACGAAATATACTAAATATTCTAGCTTCTCTGTCTCCTTCCTATGTTGTGTATTTCTACAACACATACCTGGACACATAAAATGTTCCAATGGCTTCCCTAAACTTGAAATCCACATATATTGCTATAGTATGTATGTGTAGTTGTACCTAGAGTCCACTGACAATACTTTGTTTAAACATACATAACTTCTTGCAAAGAACTCATATTGATGAACATTTTTATTTATTGAAAATTAGATTTATAGATCTGATAGGCAGTTCATCACATAGAACTTTATATACTAGAAGGTATTCTTGCTTGAAGTTGAACCTCACACGAATTTATTCAAAAATTTAATCTACTCAGAAGCTTTCAACTCGACTTTATGCTAGAATTTTCTTTTGACCTTAATTCACATCCAACACCTCTTCCTACTTAAACCTTGACTTTGCTCTTGGAAACAACCATCTTCTCTAGGTTAGGGTCTAATTACATATGTCAAACATACGTCAAACGATTCAAACCTCAGCCTAAATGTACGAGGTTACAAAATTACTTGGATTTAAAAGTGGGATATTAGATATAACAAAGTTTAGTGTGATCTTGTGAGTTGTTTAAATTTCTAGCTAGAGTAAGATCAAGAGAATAATACTTGAAAAATATTGTTATTGGTTGAGAGATAATTGCGGTAAGTAAGAAAGTCACGATATGTAGAGAATAGTTCAGCAAGATCATAGTGAATTACAAATTGAGAATTCACTCTTCACAATCCTAGGTTATTATAAGGATGTTAAGTGGGTCAGGCCGGGTCAGACTAGCCCATCTTTTTATTGGATCACCGGGGTACCGGGCCGTGCTGGGTCAGACCGGACCCTTACTGGGCCGGGCCGAGCCGGCTCAACAGTGAAAAATTTATGAAAACCCGATCCATGACCCATTAAGGGTATAGGGTCTGGGCTTAATGGGCTGGGCTAGGTCTGATTGGGCCCGTTTGGGCTTGATTAATTTTTTTGTAGCGTTTATGTATTCGAAAAGTTGAGTCAATCACGAATATAGTGTATCGTTATCTATTTAATTTAAAAATAATTATAACAATTTATATGCTCATAATATACTATCTATGATAGTGATATACTTAATTATATATTATATATATATACTTACAATCTCTATCTAATATACTAATATTATACTATATATTATAGTGATATAATTAATTATATAATATATATATACTTAAAGGTATACCAAATATACTCACAATGTACTAGCTATTAGTATGTATATACTTACATTATACTATATATACATATAATGTATATCTAATATACTCACAATATACTATCTATTATAATGATATACTTACATTATATATACTTACAATGTATATCTAATATAATCACAATATGTTATCTATTATAATAATATACTTATCTTATATATTATATATACTTACAACGTATATTCAATATACTCACAATATACTATCTATTATAGTGATATACTTACATTATATATACTTACAATGTACATCTAATATACTCAGAATATACTATCTATTATAGTGATATACTTACATTATATATACTTACAATGTATATCTAATATAATCACAATATACTATCTATTATAATAATATACTTATCTTATATATTATATATACCTACAATGTATATCTAATATACTCACAATATACTATCTATTATAATAATATGCTCACTATATATTCATAATATATTATCTATTAATATGTATATTCTTACATTATACTATATATACCTACAATGTACATTTAATATACTCACAATATACTATCTATTATAGTTATATACTTACATTATATATACCTACAATGTATATCTAATATACTCACAATATACTATCTATTAGTATATATATACTTACATTATATTATATATATGTACAATGTACATCTAATATACTCACAATATACTATCTATTATAGTAATATACTTACATTATATATACTTACAATGTATATTTAATATACCCACAATATACAATCTATTACTTACATTGTATATTATATATACTTACAATGTATATCTAATATAATCACAATATACTATCTATTACTTACATTATATATTATATATACTTATAATGTATAATAAATATATACTCATAATATACTATTTATTATAATAATATTTTTTTCAAGTATTGAAATCTTGTAGTGACTACAAATATAATTTTTCTTGAATGATTATGTAATGTAAAAATAATTATTTAATTGAATTATACAAAATTTGTAGGAAACAAAATTAAGAAATACAAAGACTTTGACTTTATTAATATATTGATAAAATTCAAAACATACAAGTTACAAACTTACAATTAGTTGTATATAATAAAATATAACTTCTACATATTTTGATTCATTTTCTCCAATTCATTTGTATTAACATTAATAGGAATTGACTCATAATTTTCAAAATCAATAAATTCGTAATTTGGACTAGCTTGTGCCGATGAATCTCCAATTGACATTATTTCTTCAAGTTCTTTGTCTTCCTCCATGTCTTCTTCCCTTCCTTTATTCCTACGCCCTAATCTAATCCAATCTCTGAGGCAAACTAAAACATTCATGGCATTGCTCCTCAAAGAGTGTTGATTGTCTCCAATCTGCTGCCTTCCTTGACTAAATGTGCTCTTTGATGCAATAGTTGACATTGAAATATTTAGTACATCCCTAGTCATGATTGATAATACTGAAAATTATTTTTGATTTTTCTTCCATCATTCCAGTGTAATGACACAATTTTCATCATAGGTCTCTGCAATCTGTCTCAAATAATAATTAAGCCCATTCTGATTTATGCTCCGTTGAGATATAAGTTGTATTCTATCCCAAATAAATAAATTAGAAAAACCATGTGCAGACATACCACGTGTCTGCCTTTTAGAAGATGATGACTCATCAGAAGGACGAGATAGAGGAACATTATGTCTAGAGATAGCATTATCAAGTAAATCGATATAATAATTATATAATGTTTGAATATAATCATTTGTATCACTCGTCGCCTTAAACATACTAGGATTTTCATCTTTTCCAATTTCTATAGAAGTATATATAAGGCGAACACATTCAAGCATAGTATTAAATTTCATATATGGATTTAACATAGCACCAATTAAATAATTAGGAGGACTAGGAAAAAATATTTTTTAAATTTTTCTATCATTGCAGCGACAGCTTCTTTATAATCATCTTTCTTTTTATATTCCATAAGCAATATAGAAATTTCAGCTAAATAAGCTAAAATATTAGAAACAGTAGGATAATAAGCACCGAAAAATTCAAGAGTAGCCAAATAAATTTTTTCTAAAAACAAAACAACACCATCAATTTTAGTCCAATCAGATTCTTCCAACATGACTTCGGGAAATTTATATACATATTGATTAAAAGTAATAGTTATAGGGGTTTTATAAATATTACAAGTCTTTAAAAAATCATAAGTCGAATTTCACCTAGTCTCAATTTCTTGGGGCATTAATCTAAGTCTAAGATTATTTTCCTCGCATTTTGTTTTAAATTTTTTAAGTCAAACTTTTCTATTATTTTCTTGAATAAAATCAACTGCATGCCTAATTTTTTCAATTGTTGGCTCCAAAAAATAAAGTCAATCTTTTACAATTAAATTATATATATGACAAGCACATCTAACATGAAAAATATCATTTAAAGGGGGGGGGGAACTCAGTTTTCAAAGAATTAATAGTAGCGGTATTGTTAGATGCATTATCAAAAAAAATATATAAAACTTTATGTTCAAGACCATAATATTTTGCAACTATTGATATCGAATCAGAAATAAATTGTGCATTATGCCTTCGGTCTTCATCATATTGAAATGTTAAAATACGTTTTTGCATAATAAAATCACTATCTATCAAATGACAAGTAACAGTTAAATAATCATTTTTATTTATAGCACGCCCAAGATCAGAAGAAAGTGAAACTCTACATGGAAGATTTGTTAATAACCAACGTAAATCATATGCATATTGTCCATGAAGTCTAAAAATATTTGATCTACAAGCACTTCTAGGGATACCGTTAAACATGAGATTATAAATTGATTGTATATAATGAATAAAAGCATCAGAAGAAGCAAATGAAATAGGTAAACAACCCACAACTATCCTTTTCTCTATCTCTTCATGTCCCTCATTTTATTATACGTCTCTGTTAATTTTCTGGTATTTGGGATTATTCTACCTTGCACTGGCCCAGTAGCATCCCCTATTCATTCTTTCCAACCAAGATGCTCATTGTCTAGATGTCTAGTCAATTGATCCGTTCCACCTCTATTACCTCCGATTTTATGCTCGAATTTTTTTGACACTCTTTATATGAAACTTTAGTTGTTCCGGCTATGCGTTCAAAATAATGTCATACTAAACTAATTTTTTTCTTTCTTTTATAGGTTGTGGAGGAAGATTAACAGTTCTAAATTGAGCATTACCTAAATCTACATCAGAACTAGTTGGTGTAACATACACATCATCATTATCATCTTGTTCTATTTCTACTTCAAATTCATTTGGTTCTTCTATACCGTATGTTTCTTGATATTCATTTTCATTCATATCATGTGCACCTATACCTATTTCTCCAAATTCACTAGGTGGTACTTCAGGCATACGAAAATAATTTCTACTTGTACTACCTCTATCGGAAGCACTTTTTTTCTTACTACCACTACTTTCATCGGTACTCAAATTTTTAACACTTTAAATCTATCCATTATGCAAATTAAACTAATAAAAATTATAAACACAAAAATTAAATATTTAAATATACTAGAATTAATTTACTAAATAAAAGCAAGAGAAGAAACGATTATACCAAATTGCGAGAATCAAACAAAGAATCGTAAAATTGATGAAATGTTGAACACTTGAAAGTTGAAAACTTCCACTTGATGTTGTTAATTGCAAAAAATAATAAAAGATTGATATCACTTTAAGAAAGAGTTGAGAAATTGAGAGAGAATTAGATGATTGTTGTTGAGAAAAAATGATTAAATGTTGTAGGTATTTATAGAATTTTTTTTAGATTAATTAAATTTTTTTTTAAAAAAAAAATAGGCATCAATTCAGATTTGGCCATTGGGCCAACGGCTACATAGTTGTGGGGCCCAACAGCTCTTTTTGAAATCTGGCCCAAATCTGCAATTTTTGGAAAAAAAAAATTTCTGAACCGAGCCGGTGGATTGGTGGCCCGGTACCGGTCCCCTTACCAGGCCGGTCTTACCGATCCGCGGCCAAAAATAGACCGGATCGATCCAAATTTTTTTCTTATGTTGGGCCGGTTTCCGATCCGGTCTCCCTCGTGCCGGACACTTAATGGGCCGGATTTAGGGGGCGGTTAGGGGGTCAACCGGCCAATTTGACATTTAGGTTATTACTCTTATCTCTTAGTTTATAATTTTGTTACTTTATTTTAATCTTTATAATTCAAAAATTGTTCGAACTTATTTTCTTAGTGATAGCTAGACCTTAGTTTTTTATGGGATCGACTCTGATTTAAAATCCGAACGCACAATCTCTTATCCTTTTTAATTAGGAGGAATTTCGGACGTGATCATAGCAATATATTCATCTTTATCAATTAACAAAGAATGTCCCAGAAGAAAAGCCAGGGGGAACTTCAATGTAACATGTATACATGAGTTGCATAGCCTTTCATCGTCATATATGGTTTGAAGGTGAAACACGAGAGATTTTTCTTTCTTTCATAAAACACGAGAAATATAAAGCTGCAAATTAAAAGTCAACTATTTCTGAACTAATAATTAAACAATTAATCAGCATATCCAATATGTTGGCTATACTCCAGCTAAGAAGTGAAAGAATACAATTGGCCTTATTGCGTTACAACTTGAATAATACTATTCTTTTATATTTAAAGAATTCATAATTGAAGTCAAAACCTGATTTCTAAACCGCAGAGAAGTAATCATTTCTCTTCATAATCCTATTGAATCGAATAGAAATCTTGCAAATTGCGATTTCTTTGATATTTGGCAAATGGGTTTAAAGGATTGAAACTAGACATGACATAAACCTGACTTTTCATGAATATGGAATCTCATTCACTAGATTTTTGTGCGTTGAATATAAAGTTGTTCTTTCATTTGAATATGAAAGACCCCCATTTTTTGGCGGATATCACCATGTGACTTAATCCTAGATCACTCCTTAAGAAATAAAAGTACCTCATCTATTATAAGACTGAATGGAGCCATCATCATTAAACAACATATAAGGTACTAAATTTTAGGCATCACCAAACACAATTATTACGTAAATTCATCATGATAATTGATGTTAAACAAAATGCTAGCTGACTCCTTTGACTTTATAAAAGAGACAAAAGAAAAAGGGGCAAGATCAAATAAACTGTGGAGTAAAAGGACACTTAGCTAATTTGTGACCTCTTCTTTCCTTAATTAATACTGCTATTTAAATTGTGTCTTTTCGTTTAAACCAAAAAATGAAACTAGAACATACCTATGTCTAGGACATGCACTGTGCCCTTAGCACAATCAACAAGTTGTCTTTCTGAACCACTTGCGTTGTGTTAAGTTGATATATTTCAAATAGGGCTGCCCCTTTAGATTGATCATTTCACAATTTATAATGTACATATTCTCAAATTAATCATGGATGTTCTGCATTAGCATTGCAAATATCTTGTGCAACTTATTAAGTGAAGAAACTCAAGTAAATAACCTCCCAGATAAGTCTCTTTCTTACATTCTATTTTTTTGTATCTTCGATTTAATTTTCAAATAACTTTACATTTTTAGTTAGACTAGAGAGAGTAATAATATAATTTTGTCAATATATTTAGGTGATGTATGTGCTGATCATCTTTTATATATCTATAGATGACAAAATTGGCGCCGCGTACATCAATCATCATTTATGTTTTTTTTCTTCTCCCTCCTTAATGAAATGAAATATGGTGAAAAGCAATGACCATGACACCTTTTACACTTTTAGTAATTTAAGAGGTGTAATGGCACTGCTTCACAAATTAAGGAAATTTTAATGTGTTTGTAAACAATTATATTCTTTTAAAACACTATGTATAGTGTTGTAGGTTATATATAAACCTCAATATCAATAGTACTGTTACAACTCATCTGAGTTACGATGAGAAATGATGGGACTCCTTATGTTCAAATCCCAACCCAATCTTGTACTAATACTAATAACATACAGAATTACATATACATGTATGTAATGGTGAAAGCTATCAGTACTCGAGTTCTGAGTATAAAATCGTCTTTACTAGAAAGTGTTTTATCTGAAAAATAAAACTTTTCAAAGCAAATCCAAATTAATCCGATCCTTAAAGCGGATATCAAATATTAGATGTGGAGAGATAAGAAGTACACCGTTCCTAATATCAATATGAGTAGGGGGAAAAAGCCTTACCCATTTGGATTAACTTTAAAAAATAGATTTTTAAAAAGTCAACTTTAGTAATTTTTAAGTTAAAAAAATGAAAAGTGGAGTACTTACTTTTAACTTTTTCAAGGTCATTGTTAAAATATCCAAACACTCTTGAGGGCTAAAAACTACTTAAAAATTGATTTGACCTACTTTAAGTTAATCCAAACACACCTCTAATCACCATAGTCCCAACTTAAGCCCACTTACAAGTCAAATTTTTACTATAATTATTTGTCTAATTTTGTGTACTTAAGTGATAAGAAGGAAGGGGCGTCACAAAGATTGTACTATTTGATTGCCCCGGCGCTAAAGCCTACTGGTACAAGGAAAATGTTTTTCATGGAAAATATTTTTTTTGAAAAATAATTGAATTTCTAATTTATTTTTTTATATTTGATTGCCCTGGCGCTAAAGCCTACTGGTACAAGGAAAATGTTTTTCATGGAAAATATTTTTTTTGAAAAATAATTGAATTTCTAACTTATTTTTTCATATTTGATTGCCCCGGCGCTAAAGCCTACTGGTACAAGGAAAATGTTTTTCATGAAAAATATTTTTTTTGAAAAATAATTGAATTTCTAACTTATTTTTTCATATTTGATTGGTGAGTAGAAAATATTTTTTAGTGTTTGATTGGTAAATGAAAAATATCTTTTAAAAAATATTTTTATTTTTTACTAGAAAGTAGAAAATACTTTTTTAAAAAAACTTCTAACCCAAAAACTGATCCCAATAATTAATCTAGGACCCAACTTCAACACCAAAACTAGGATACGACCCCGACGGCTGCTCTGAAATCTGACCTGAGATCTAACCTAGCATCTAACCCCGACTTTCAATTCAAAACCCGATATTTGAATTGAGATCCAACCCCGATCTCGACACTTGAATGTAAACACAATCTCAATGACTGATCTGAAAATCCAATCCCAACATTTGACTTGGAACCTGACCCCTGATCCGAAAATATTTAAAGTCTTTAAAGTTTGAAATATTTTTCAAAATAAAAGTTTTGTTTTTGGGGAGGGTAGGGGTGGTGTAAATAATGAAATTTTTTAAAATTTGCGATAATTTTCAAAAACAAAGTTTTAAATTATTTTTTTGAGGGGGTAGGGAGGTTCGGATAGGGATGGAGTAAAAAAATAAAATTTTTAAAGTTTAAAATATTTTTTAAAATCAAACTTTTAATTATTTTTTTTGGGTGGGGCTAGTAGGGAGTTGGGTAGGAGTGATGTAAACAAACATTTGAAATTTGAAATATTTCGAAAAACAAGCTTTTAATTTTTTTTGTGTGGGGAAGGGGGTAGGGGTGGTCAGGAGTTGGGTAGGGTAAAACGAAATTGAATATTTTGAATTTTTAGTTAGAGTAGGGCGCGGGCCAGGGGGTAAAAAAATTCTTAAAAAAGAAATTTTTATAAATTTTATTTTTTTTTGGAATGGAGTAGGGTGAAAAAAAAAATTGTAATTTGAAGTTGGATGAGAGTTCTTAAAAAACATTTTCCTTAATTTTTGAAAGAAAATTATGTTCCTTAAATTTGAAAAATATAAATTAATTTGACAATTTTTTTTCAAAACATTTAAATAAATGAGAAAATAGAAAAACAACTTACCAAACACACAACGTATGTTAGAGTTTGAATACATGTTAGGGATATCATAATATCATAATTAATGTAATCCTAATAAGGTATTAGGTTTGAGTAAAATAATGCACACAAAATTTTTTCCTACTTTAAAAAGCAAAGAGATTATTTTCGCTCGATTCTGAGTCAAATATTATAAATAAAAACATAGCATTTAAACAAAGAAGTGGTAAAGATCAAATCCATTATCCACCGAAAAAATTATGTTACTCGTTTTTTCCAAAATTGTAACGACTTGTCTACTTTCAAAACAAAAACTTATGCACATGATCGTCACAAGCCTCTATCAACATGTCAGTAGCAACAATAACCTAACAAATAAAATATTTGATTATGTCACGTACGCCGGCCACTTTCTGTTGTCGGTTAATATTAGCTATTTTTATTTTGAAATAATTAGAGTCCAAATATGTATTTTTTAAATTAAAAAAAAAGTTGGGGTAAGAAAGGAGAAATTGGAAGGGAATTATAAGATGAAAAATCGAATCTTCATCAATAAGGTGAAAGTTCAGGTGGCCAACTAAATGTGATATTAAGATTTCCCGTCTAAATATCTTTAGGTAATCTAGTTCACAAAATAACAGGTAAATGTATAGAGTTTCTATATATTTAAGTATAAATATATATATATATAATATATGCGATTATTGTACAAATATTATGTATTTGGACTAACATGGATAATTAAGCTTGGCCAAATAAAAGAAGCCCTATTATTTAATTTTCTAATCCAATTTGGATGAGTATAGTAAAGATTCTGATTCATGATATATTCTTTGTCAACGTTGTCCCATAGGTAGATGAAAACTCATATTCAGGTGCGATCGATATATTAGAATCTCATTAAACAATGGAGATTTAGGACACTCTCTTTAATTTAAAGCTAAGCAAACGGTCGCAAAAACCTTGAAGAGCCAAGGGACGTATACACACATGATTAAATGATTAATTAGATTTGGTAATAAGTTAAAATCATAACATATATATCAAGCCTGATATGGAACGTGCAGTCATGAGATAATAATTTCTTTTATTTTCTAATTTCTAACTTTGATTTGCTATTATTTCACTTTCAGAGTTGTCAAAATTCGAAGTCATCGTCACTTATATTAATAAAAAATTAAAAACTTCACTTCGACATGACGGCTTCGTGAAGCCGCATAATGATTCTCTTGTTGATTCAGCACTTGTTATATTGTTATTAGCTTAGTTCTAAATTTTCTAATAATAAAATTTATTCGAAGATTACGTAAAACAACATGTTGGGAATTATTGAGCATCGAGATTAATAAGTTATTGACTAACAATATATATATATATATATATATATATATATATACATTTGATGAGCTACATATATACATATGATTTGCTAAAAAGACTTACATTAAATTTGTTATGATTCGAAATTTTAGGGATAATAATGACACCTATCTTAATCTTCAATATAAGTAAGTCAATTTTTCGCCAAACTGAAAAAAATAATAATATAAACGCAAAAATAATCAAATAGTAAAATAAATAATTTTAAAATGCCCCAATTCTTATAAATAGAAGCAAGTACGCAAAAACAACATCATCCCCAAAACTTAGTGCTACGAGTACAACAATTTACCATAGTGAAATACAAGGTCAAATCCATTAGGTTGTCTAAGATATAACAAAAGACAGAAAGTAAGGATTGGCGGAAGCTGGGTCAAGTTTCTGTTGAGTTAATTCTATCTTCTATTATTGAGTTAATTCTACCTTTTGTTGATTGAAGCGTAATGTAAAGGATACAAAGTCAATTATATGAACTTACATATCCGTTTCAAAATAAAAAAAGAGGTTTCACATAAATGTGATGTAATAGTTCTTTAATGTCATTTACATTCACAATACGTTTCTCAATATTAACTTTCATTTTTGCAATTCCTATACAAGCAGTGCCTTTTGTGAACATTAAACATCACCAAAAAAAACATTTTTTTTTCATTTCTTTTTCTTAGAATATTTTTGGGCAATTGGTTTTGGGCAACCTCCAAACCTTTCGTGAGGAGTGCAGGTGTTTGAAAGTACAATAAAAGCTCACTAAATTAATATTCGATAAACTAATAATCTCTCTAAGATAATATTCTCCTCCGGCCCCAACGTGGATCAATGGAAAAAATCACTCATTTCAATAAAATAATACGACAATATATTTTCAGAAAATTCCTATATAAATATATGGTCTCATTAATATTATAAATTAATTATTCTTTAAAAGTACAAATATATCTAAGATAATTTAGTGAAATATGATTCTATTGTATTCTGTTTTTGTTAAAATTTAAATCTAGGCGAAACTCATCTCTGACTTTTCTTATTGCATGCATCCAAACATTCCGGTGTTACCAACTGCAAATCTTTTTGAGTGCATGTAGAAAGATTTCTTTTGTACTCATATAATGCTTTACATATTTGATCTTTCATTGTTGATTTTGTGACACATTTTAAATGAGAAGTCATTTTTGGATCTGGTTTAAAGAAATTTTCTATATTGCTTATTAGTTTATTCTCTCACCATCATACATTGAATGTTTTTAGTAAAGATACAATGAATAATATTTGATTATTAAGAAACAATGAACATTATATGTATAATGGGTTTAATTTTACAATGAATCATTGAATTTTTGAATTTATTTTACAATGAATTATTTTCACAAAAAAATATATTACAATGAATCATACATATACATTGTACTTTATGTATAATGAATTTATTTTTTATATGAATTCAATAAATATGTATTAACGCACTATGATTTCTTGTACTCTGATTTATGCTATTTATGATATTTATGGTATTTATGTTATTATCTAATAATATATACTGTTCTTTGTGTGCTTTGATTATACTATTGTTTGGTCCGTTTTTGTCATCTACTTATTTACTCTAATATTCTTGTCTGACCTTTTTCTATGCTTATATTGAGCCGAGGGTCTTTCGGAAACAGCCGTCCTACATTGATAGGAGTCAGGTCTGCGTACACTTTACCCTCCCCAGACCCCACGATGTGGGATTTCACTGAGTCGTTGTTGTTATGAATTCAATAAATATGATACATAATTTATTAAGATACAATGATTTTGATGTATTCACTGTACTTTATGTATAATAAATTTATTTTTTATGTGAATTCAATAAATATAATACAGAAATTAGTAAGTTATATAATCAAATTAACCTTCATTAATGAATCTCAAAACACTCTTAAATAAATTAATATTAAATTATCGATTAAATAATACCTCTACAAAATAATAATATTTCATGATCCCACCTATATTAATTTAGTAAAGTTTTACTGTAACTGTGAAACCTTGGGGAATGACCGGCTACAACGATTTGCACTGGAGTTGGGCCAAAATCGCTTTCAAGGCATTGACTTGCCACGATACAGTGTCTGTAATAAGTTATTTACTACTTTCTAATTTTAGTCCAATATTAATATTGTAGTATATTTTTCAACAATTTGAAAGTGATTTCCTTGCATACAATATTGATAAATGACTATTTCATACAATAAAACTTTTTCGGACATGTCAAAGCTTGAGCCTTTGGACGAAATAATTTTAAACATTGGTCACAAAAAACTCCTGATTTTCTTTGAACAGTTGAGTTGATCGTGTTTTATTTAATAAACCTCCTGTGGATGGTTCTAACACTATCATTGATTCTAGAAATGTTGTGGTTGTTAATGATGTGTAATGACTTGTTTCTGTCGTTATTGATAAGCCAATGGGGTGGGAATTTGGGCCAGAAAACTTCTAAGTAGTAACTTAGAAATTTAGAGCCTAGGCTAGACTTGAATGAAATTTGAGTCAGGTGAGGTATGGGTAATTCAATAATGGATGGGGGAGTTAATTATCATTTTGATGATTTGAGTTGATAGCCAAGACATTAAGGAGCCCGTACGGCTTTACAGAATCGAATTCCGGCGACTAGAATTTATGTAATTGATCCTAGCGTGAAAGGTTGATTTTGAAAATTTATGATTTGAGGGTGTGTTGTGAAATGGAAATTTGAGAGTCGAGTTATGAGTTTCTATTTCTTTGCAATTAGCCACGACGGGATTATTCCCGTTATGGCAAAGCTGCCAAGGTAGGACAGTCGCGAATTTAAATGGAAAAAAGTCTCAAAATCATTTTTATTTCTCCCACTTCGTTCTTGAGAGACCAGATGTGACCTAGGGCTTTTTCCCTTCAGATTTCCACCAATTCTCGTGCTAAAGGTAAGCTAATCATTCCTCTAACTTGTAAATTGATTAAAATCTAAGGGAATCCTCTTAGGGGAAGGTTTTGGCTTGAAATTAGTTGTGGAAAAAGTCCTAATTAGGGAAGATGATCTTGAAAGTAGCCAAGGGTTAGAATTTTGATATAATACGGGTATTTTAGGTAATTTTTTGTTGATTCCTTGTCATTCTTGTTATTTTTAGATCAAGAACAAGATAAGAGACTTTGGAAAGGGAAAACTCCAGCTCTTTAGAGTTCCAAAGGCTTGATTTCGAGGTAGGTGATGGATATTTTCTGTGTGTGTTACATGTTCTTGTTACTGCAGTTGATAGTATTTTCTACATGTATGAGACTAGGAAAAATGTAATGAATCTAATGAAATGACTGGATACTTGATATTTTTGTAAACTGTGAACTATTCATTGTGATTGTGATTGTTGGATCGGGTACCACACTGATACATATCAGATCGGATGTCACGCCAACACATAATGGATTGGGTACCACATCGGTACAAACTAAGAGTTTGGATATGGGTTCAATGAGAGAACCACTATTGACTGTTGTATTAAGAACTGACACTGCGTAACTGTATATTGCTTATAAATGATAACTAGTAATGTATGACTATATATGCTTGTTTTTACTATGTTGTGGTTACTTGTATATATTTCACTTACTGGACTGGTCGAGTGATATTACCAGTACACCGTTGATTATGTGTACTGAAACTGCACTTGCTCTTTTCTTGTTGAGTACAAGGCATCTTCAGGTGGTTGCTGACAAACCTCTGCTAGGAGAACAATGATTGTTTGAATTCAAGGGTGAGCCAACTCTTTCAGGCTATTGAGAATTCTCTAAGGATCTTAGTCCAATCTTTTAGGACGTAGATCTTTCAGACGTTATTTCATATTATTATTTTTGGGGTTGCATCCCCCACTCTTAGACTTGTTATGTATTAGTTTTGGTACAATAACTTTCAGCTCCTAGGGGGATTTATTTTAGCATGTTTGACTATTTATGATTGTTTGTTAATTTCTAAGTTTATGGGAACTCAGCCTAAAACTTATATAAAATGTATGTTTTCACACCTTTTAAATGTCGATTTTGTGTTAGGATGCTAGTTGGGATATAGTTTTTGGTTCTTCTATCGGAGGGTTAGTATGAGTGCCACTCACGCCCCTATTTGGATTGTGACAAAGTTTGTATCATAGCCCTAGGTTTGTTGATCTCGTTGTACCAAAATGAGTCAAGTAGAGTCTTGCGGAATGGTACAGAGACGTATATACTTTTCTTTGAGAGGCTATAAGACTTTAGGAATTTTCTCTATCTTTTTCTTCATTTGTGCTACAACTTAATTCCAATTGGTATTTGATGATCCAAATTAGCATCTAACCTATTTTACTCTCTTTTCCGCAGATGATTAACATACGATACAACAATATCCAAACTGTATCTCCCATCAATGAGTAGGAGGAAGAGCCAGCAGTTAAAGGTCATGGCCAATGCAAGGGTAGAAGAAGAGGATGTGGTAGAGGCGGGGAAAGGGAAGCACCCACCAGGGGTGAAGCTCAAGCTGAAAATGTCTCATAAGAAGAGGCCTTCCCCCTCCCCAGGATGAAATGGGAGAGAATGTAGAGGTAGAGGTTGAGGAAAATATTAGGCAGAAGGAGCATGCAGAGGCTGAGACTATAGGACTTCCACCGCCATGGACCCAGTTAAAGCTCAACAGTTTATGACTTTCTTAAATGGGTTGGTCGGCACTTGAGCCATTCCCATAGTGCCCGTAACACAAGCTCCAAATGCTCATTCCGTTGCTGCTGTAGTCCTTCAGATAGATGGAGCATTGGACACTGATACCTTCTTTCATCCACTTCTGGGCCCCGTGATGACTTGCATTAAGTATAAAATGCTGATCAAGTTTTTGAAGTTGAAGGCTTCAATATTTTAGGGTTATGAGAGAGAGGATGACTATGAGTTCATTCTGAAATGCTATGAGTGGCTTCACAAGTTGGGCATAATACATCAGTATGAACTTGAGTTAGTGACATTCTAGCTTCAGGGTGAAGCTAAGCAGTGGTGGAAAGCCTTTGTGGAATGTCGATCCAGTTTTTCCTCCACTCACTTGGATTCAATTCCATGCCCTGTTTTTTAAGAAGTATGTGCCCAGGACTCTGAGAAATCGCAAGAAGGATGAGTTAATAGCTCTCGAGCTGGGTGGCATGACTATAGCGACTTATGAAGCTAAGTTCCATGCCTTTTTTAGATATGTTACACAGTTAGTGACAACAGAGGAGGAGAGGATCTAGTTGTTCATCAAGGGATGGAACTCCAAGTTACAGGTATTGTTTGTTCACATAACCTCTGCAGGTAGAAACTTTAATGAAGTGACAAACTTTGTGAAGAAAGTAGAAGGAGATCGATGGGATGGGCAGGCCAAGGCTTTGGCTAGGAAGCCCAAAAATATAGGTAATTTCAATGGTTCTTACTTGAGAGGTTCAGGTAGGCCGGTATTTACAGCCCGACCAATTCATTCAGCCATGCTTGCTTCTATGTGTGGGTAATAAGAGACTCCACAGTAGGATCCTAGTAAGTATGGTCAAGGAGCTTCTTTTACATCCAGGAGCAGGTTGTCCCTTGATCGCAATTGTTATAATTGAGGGGAACCAGGGCACATGAGGAGAAATTATCCCCACATCCACATGACTGATCCCATACAGCAACAGACTAGAGCAGTGGTATCGACAGGCAGAGATAGTAATGGTAGAGGACGTCAACAAAGTGAGATATGAGGAAATTAGAGAGGCCGTGGAAATGGTAATGTAGGTAGAGAATCAATGCAGCCAGGGCATAGTTTTATGCTTTTCTGGGCAGGACAAAAGCTGATGCATCTGATGCAATGATCACATATACTATTTTTGTCTGTGATCGGATGGCTATTGTCTTTTTTGATTAGGGTTCTACTTACTCATATGTGTCAATATAGTTTTCTTAGGTTTTGTTGCAATTTTTGATATGCTTGATGCCTCCATCCATATTTTTATCCAATTGGAGAGTCTATTGTAGTCACCCATGTCTATCGTGCTTGTTCTATTTTGTTTATGGATTTTCATACTTGGGCTAATTTGGTGATATTAGATATGACTGATTTTGATGTGATCTTAGAAATGACTTGGTTGTTCCCTTATTATGTTGAGCTTAACTGTAATGCTAAGACTGTGACTCTAGAGATACCGAGTAGGAAAAGGTTTGAGTGAAAAGGGGTGTACAAACTTAAGCTAACTAAGATCGTCTCTTTCATCTGGACTAAAAAACTGGTGGGGCAAGGTTGTTTGGCATACTTGGCTCATATTCAGGATGTCAAAGTTGAATCCTCATCTATTGAATCTATTCATGTAGTGTCTGAGTTTAAGGAAGTGTTTTCTACTAATTTTCTTGGCATGCCTCCGGATAGAGATATAAATTTTTGTATTGACTTGGATACGAGAACTTGTCCACTATCTATCCCTTATTATCACATGGCTTTGGCAAAATTAAGGAAGCTTAAGTCTTAATTCTTATATTTCCTTGATAAAGGTTTCATTCGTCCTAGTGTTTCCTCGTGGGGTACTCCAATCTTGTTTGTTAAGAAGAGGATGGTAGTATGAGAGTGTGCATAGACTATCGACAACTCAATAGGGTCACCATCTAGAATAAGTATCTGTTGCCTCGTATGGATGATCTCTTTGACCAGTTGTAGGGTACATTAATATTTTCTGAAATTGATCTAAGGCCTGATTATCATCATTTAAAGATTAGGCTTGAGAATGTACAAAAAATGACATTTAGAACTCGGTATGGACACCATGAATTCTTAGTAATGTCGTTTGGGTTGACCAATGCACCTGCATCCTTCATGAGCTTGATGAATGGGGTGTTAAAACCGTTCTTGGATTCTTTTGTAATTATGTTCATAAACGACTTAGTCTATTCAATGAGTAAGGAAGAACATGCAGAGCATCTTCATATTGTTCTGGATGTCTTAGGGAAAGATAAATTATATGCAAAACTTTCAAACCATGAATTCTGATTGTCTTTTGTGGCCTTTTTGGGGCATGTGGTTTCAAAGGAAGGGGTAATGGTGGATCCCAAAATGATTAAGGCAGTTAATAACTGGGTTCGACCTAGTTCTATTACTGAAGTTAGAAGTTTTGTGGGACTTTCTAGTTATTATAGGTGGTTCATGAAAAACTTTGCTTCAATTGCCACACACTGGACTATGTTGACTCAAAAGCAAGTACCGTTTGAGTGGGCTAACAAATGTGAAGAGAAATTTTAAAGCTCAATACTTTTTTAATCACGATATCTATTCTAACATTACTAGTTGAAGGTAAGGATTTCATTATTTATTATGACGTTTCATATTCGGGCTTGAGTGTTGTGTTAATGCAGGATAAAAATGTCATAGCTTTTGTCTCATGGCAGTTAAAAGTTCATGAAAGAAACTACCTGATTCATGATTTGGAATTAATAGCGGTAGTATTTTCCCTCAAAATTTGGCAATATTACCTCTATGGTGTCGAGTGCGAAGTGTTTACTGATCATTACAGTGTACTACATGTGTTCACTCAGAAAGACTTGATTTTGAGACAACAATGTGGATGGAGTTACTTAAAGATTATGATCTCACCATTTAGTATCATCCAGGTAAGGCTAATGTGGTAGCAGATACATTAAGCCATAAACCAGATAGTATGGACAGTCTAGCTTGTTTGGGTGTTTCTACAAGATCCTTGGCTAGAGAGATTCATACTTTGGAGACTAAGTTCATGAAGCTAGATATCTAGATAAAGGTGGGGTGCTGGCCAGTATTGAGGTTAGACCCACTTTTGTGGAAGAGATCAAGGACAAAAAATTTGAAGATGAGAGTTTAAATAAGCTTAGAAGGAAGATAGTGTCCGACAAAGCACATGATACAACTCTTGATGCAGGTGGGGTACTCAATTTTAGGGGAAGGATTTATGTTCTCCGAGTGGGTGATTTGGTTCAGAAGGTGTTGACAGAGTCTCATGGTTCACAGTACTCTATCCATCCGGGTTTAACCAAGATATATCAAGATTTGAAGAAGACCTACTAGTGGCCTGGCATGAAGAAAGATATAGCCGAATTTGTGGCTAAGTGTCAAAACTTTCAGCAAGTGAAGTATGAGCATCAAAGGCCTGCATATTTACTTCAAAGGATGCCCATTCCTAAATGGAAGTGGGAGCGGATAGCTATGGATTTCGTGGTGTGTCTTCCTAAGACTTTGGAGAAGCTTGACTCCATTTGGGTTGTAGTTGGCAAACTGACGAAGTCAGCCTACTTTATTCTAGTTAGAGTAGATTATAATGCTCAGCAGTTGGCAAGGATCTATGTGAAGAAGATAGTGAGGCTGCACGGGGTGTCTCTTTTTATTATCTCAGACTATGGTACGCAGTTTACATCAAAGTTCTAGGAAAAATAGCATGCGGAGTTGCGCATTCAACTCACTTTCAGCACAACCTTTTATTCACAGACTGAAGGGTAGTCGAAAAAAATAATCCAAATATTGGAAGACATGTTGAGGGCATGCGTAATTGACTTTGGAGGACATTGTGATAAATTCATACCTTTGCATGAGTTCTTGGTTTGAGGCTGGAGATGTAAAGCCTTTGGGAGTTGATTTGGTAAGGGATGCTCAGGATAAGATAAAGAATATCCAGGCCAAGCTCCTAACAGCCCAGAGTCGATAGAACGAGTATGCAGATCGCAAAGTGAGGGATATGATATTTCAGGTAGGTAAATAGTTTCTCCTGAAGATGTCACCCATAAGAGGTACGATAAGATTTGGCAATAAGGGAAAGCTTGTTCCTCGCTATATTAGCTCGTTCAAGATTCTTGATTGTGTAGGGCTAGTGGCTTATAGGTTGGCTCTACCACCTAGTTTATCTGAAGTCCATTCAGTGTTCCATGTATCTATATTGAAGAAGTACCATGGGGATGGAGATTATATCATCAAGCAAGACTCAGTCCTATTAGACAAAGATATTTAGTATGAGGAAGAACCAATTACAACATGATGTCCGGAGGCTGAGGACCAAGGAGATTAACTCGGTAAAGTTTCAATGGAAGCATCATCAGGTTGAGTAAGCAAATAGGAAAATCAAGAAGGACATCCAAGACAAGTATCCAGTTGTTTGATGATTCAGGTACTACTCTCTCTCTCTCTCGCCTTTTTCTACCTCCTTTCTATCAATACAAATATAAATTATAACAATCAATTATACTAATATAAATGTTAACAGACTTTTATACAAATAGAAATGATTACAATCAATTATACAAATACAAGTGATAAGTGTTAACTATACAGATCTTCTTCAGTGATACAAAATACAAATACACATGTATACGTTGATACAACATTGATACAAATGATAACAAATAATTATACAAAAAAAATATTGAACTTGATACACCATTGATACAATTGCGTTCGCTTATACAATTTATTCTTTGATACAAATTTTATTCAGACACAAATTGTAGTTGTTAATACTATTGCATGCATTAATACATATACATACTAATTACATATATACAATTATCCAACAGATATACAAATGCAATCATTGATACATATACATACTAGTAACATATATACAGTTATCCAGCAAATATACAAATATAATTCGCCTCTCTCCTTTCTTTTTCCTCTCTCTCTTTCGCTCACCTTTCTCCTCTGTCTCCTCCCTCTCCTAATCTCGCTCGCTTCTCTCCTCCCTCTAACATATAGCTATGAATTGTAATTAAGCAAACTATAATTATTATGCCTCATTATATTTCGAGTCTTTGCTATTCTACGTTTCTCATTAATTTTATCTACTCATATCAAATGCAAAGACATTTCAAACTATAGTAGAATATAGCTCAAAGCTAGGACGTGATAGGATATCCAGCAAGAGAATCGTATTTGTATGGACATCTTAGTCAAATTACAAATGGCCATCATAGTCAAATCACAAATGGCCATTAAGATAAACTAATTGAATAACGTAGGATAACCTTAATGTCCGGGTTTTTATGTATTATTTGTGATCCTGAAATCTGAATATCCCCCTTTTTTTTCTCTTGATTCTTTGGAACCTTAAAGGGATCTTACCTTTTGGGATATGCTTAAGGCTAAATATCTCTCGGAATAATGTATTATCTATAGTCTTAATGTACTTAAAAATTGATTAATTTTGAATCTTGATTTTTTTTTATAAATAACTCTAGTTCTTAGAAGAGATCTAATAAGATACCTATCTCATTCAGTTATTTGTTAGAAAATTAAAATAGTTCTAACGTAATGGATAATGTGCATCAATGAAAGCTTGTCTTCCCAAATTATTTTAGACAAGGAGGCAATTAATAAACTGATGAAGTAGCAAGATTATCATTCATCATTTTTTTGATGCCATGTGTCGTACACCTTTGGGGGTATCGAGGGGAGGTGTTTATCTTTTTAAGTCTTTCATATCAAGGTCGAAGGAGCAAATTAATAACATCGTCCTTTGTCGGATATTTTTAATTGCTATAACGAAATATTATTATAAAAAATAATTGTCACAGAAAAATCTAATTCAGCTAATATTAGTAGGAAACCTAGCTAAGGGTCTATAGAAAAGTTTGGTTCTGGTCAATATCTTGTGCAGTCCTTTTAGACTTATTACTTTGTTACTACTTTTTGCTTCTTTTAAGAAGCACTAAACTACTAGAAAAGAAAACGGAGGATCATCCCCTTTCTCTTTTACTTGGTCTAGCGGAGAGGGGAAAGCGTGACTCTACAATGGATAGTTTTGTAATTCAAATTTGGAAGATACTATGATCATAATGTTAAAATACGATAGGTGCACAAAAAAATTTTAAGCATTCCATCCAAAACCTTAATACAACGAACATGCATAGTGATTTGGGATAATATAAATTTTATTAAAATTGAACCGGGTGTACAAAGTTATCAACACAATAGAAAATTACAGTAATTCAATTGGCTGATTGCTTAAATTTTCATTTTCTTGATTAGAGTTCAATTTTCACTTTATAATTTCCATTCCAATTTATTTATTTTTTAAAAAAAATTTATTAACGCGTTTGGAAGATCGAAGCAAGAAATCATTCTCGAAGTGAGGGAAAATATTTGCAATATTTGCTAGCTAGTTGCTGATGAAACTTGTTGCAATATTTGGCAATTGGAGCGACCACTCACCTAATGCATCTCCCATGTGTCCCTTACTCTCTTGCTCCTTCCTTTCCTTACACAATTCCGCATCATCCATTCCTTCAACTTTAATTTAAGTGCTCTTATCAAATTAAATTTAAAAAAGAAAAGGAATAAATTGTCTTGTACGTTATTAATATTATGATTTACTAATATTCCAGGATCTAGTGGCCAAGGAATATACACATCACTGGCCAAGGAATTTAAGTAGCGATCTGCTCTTATTAATATTATGATTTTACAAATATATCTAATATCATTGAGACTTGTAATTTATAGGTTTAACATTTTGTATAAAATGGTTCAATTTTCACTATCCTTTTTCCATCTCAGTCCAATGTGTATTAAAAATAAGTTTGAAAAACACGTTGGTAATACTTGTAGTGCCTGGCATGATGTTATTTTGACCACGTAGAAGAAACTTTCATGTTTGCAGAATTGCGAGTCCATGCAGAATACACATCGGGCTGGATAACGAAGCGACGCTTGCTTGTCGTTTTCTTTCTTTTTAACTAGAGTAGTAAATATATGACAAGTTAAAGTTATTCTTGTAAAGAATTTTTTATACAATCATGAAAATAAAACGAATTATCTAGAGTAGAACAGGTAAACATGATTTGCTAAAGTAAAATAGTTATGCTAACGGTGTATATATATAACTTCAGTTCATATAAAAAGATTACTTATATTAATTACTCTCTCATTTTCAAGTTGTTTTTTGGAGTCTGTTTGATAAAATTTATCTTTTTTTTTTAATTTGACAATTCTTTAATTTGAATATACCACATGACATATTTAATAATATCATAAAATCAAATCATATTTTAATGCATTAGATATATACATATGTAATTTAACATCAAAAAATTCAAAAGTAATTATCTTATTTACTTTCATAAATTTCAAGAGAAGTAAAATGGTTGGCTTCAGGTTTCTGCCTTAGCCTAACACCCTCAGCTCATCCAAAGCTTGATCCCTCCTGACCCCACTATAACTATACATCTAAAATAAGCACAAAATTATCTTAACATAAATTATATAGAAGAGTAAAAACTAGTCTATTAACAGAAAGAATTATCCTTGTTTTCTGGTACGAGTTGTTTATATTCCTGAATATCTTCATTGTCATCAAAACCATTGAGAACAGTTCCTGTGAGATCTTTAGCTCTCTGTGCTTCAACATCCCAATCTGTTCGAAGCAAAACGAGCAGCATAGTCACCATACAGGACGCCTGCGCAGCCAATAATCCCAGCCATAGACCTTCAAAATCAAATCCTGCATAAAAACTCAGCCAAACAGCCACAGGCATTCCCACAAGATAGAAACAAGCCAAATTAATATTCGCACCGACTTTCGGCCTTGCAGTTCCTCTCAACACCCCGCACCCCGTCGTTTGCGGGCAGTTCCCAATTTCACAAAGCCCAATTATCGGCAAAACTAGAGATGTCAACGCGAGAATCTCTTGGTCTTGTGTGAACATTTTCGCCCAAATTTTCCTTACTGTAACCCCAAAAAACAGAGCTGAAAAGCCCAATATGAAGCTGCCAGCAAGGCCCACAATTGCTGCAATTTTGGCTTTGTTTGGTTGTCTAGCACCTAACTCATTGCCCACTCTAGTTGATACACTGAAACTAAGAGAAGATGGGAATATATAAATCAATGAAGTGGTTTGAATTAAAATTCCCATTGAAGCAACTGTAGCTCTTGGATTTAGTAAAATTCCACAAAGCAAAATCATGATTTCGTACCACCACCATTCTAAGCAAACCGAAATACAGCTAGGAATTGCCAAATTCAGGAGTTTTTTCCATCCTCTGAAACACTCTGTTGACAAATTCTCCCAAGTCTTTTTGTGCACACCACTGATGACAATATAGGCAATTAAAGAGATTACGAGGTTGAAATTAGTCCAAACGGCACTAAGAGCAATTCCTTTCACACCTAAATTAAGTTTCGTAACAAGAAGGAAATTTATAGGTACGTGGAGCGACATTGCTAGGATGGCGCAAAATGTGAGTGGCAATGTTATGGATTGAGTCCTAAGATAAATACGCAAAGGATGTAGTAACGATTGCGCGAATAAATCAGGAATTGAGTATAAAAGGTAAGATTGTGCCTCCGTTGCAATATCTTCATCTTGGCCACAGTAGAGTAGAATGTTTTTCATGTTGACCCAAAGTAGAGCGATGGGAATTGAAGTTAAAATAAGTAAAAGTATAGTTCTTTGTAAGGTAAGTCCAAGAAGGTTGTATTTTTTGGCACCAAAAGCTTGGCCACAAATTGGTTCCATTCCCATGGCTAAGCCAGATAGGATTGAATATCCAGTTATGTTAGCGAAGCCGACAGCTAGGGAGCCGCCAGCTAGAGCTAAGCCGCCAAGCCGGCCAAGAAAAAGCATGGAAATTAAGGAACGAGAGTAAAGGAGGAGGCCAGTGAGTATCATGGGGAAAGCAATATTGGCTATGGATTTTGATTCATTAAAGACAAGGGAGAGATGGGTACTATTATTATGCAATTTGTTTGTTGTGCTTTTGGGGATCAAAAGGGGGAACATGTTGGTGGCCTCTTTGGAATTGCATTTGCTAGAGAGTACTGGTGAACTTGTCTGCTTATTGCACATTCTTTATTAGTTGTTGCTTTTTGGGAGTTGGATATAAATATATTTAGTAACAAGTCCCAACGGGCAAGAGAAATAGTATTATTAGATGAGAGAGAGAAAGAGACTTGTTTAGATGGGTGATTTTAAGTGCAGGAATGAATGGGGTTTATATAGGGACGCTTTTTTTTTTTGTTGTTGTTTGGATGTTGGGTAGCCTCACCACTAAGCGACCATTTGAAAATTGATTTTGTCAACTATATGATTTTGTGTTGAATTACTGCCTCAGTTGCATTTGCAATATATGTGATGCACTTTAACCAAATTGGGCACACAGTTCACAAAAAAAAATGTGTTTTATTTTTTAAAAAAATTATGATCTTTAAACAAGGTATAAATATTTGTATAGTTATAAATTGTATTAAAATTAAAATAAAAATTTTAAAATTGAATTATTTTTAAATATATGTTTTGATACATTCTATGTATTTTTAATTTTAAGATTGCAAGATTAATTTTTAAAAAAAAACTTCATGTAAAGTTAAAATTGGGCAAACAAATTAAAATGGAGAAAATATTTCGTTTTCTTAATAAACTAAAAAAAAAGTACATATTCCCATAAATTGAGACAGAATAAGTAATTTCTTTTGGTTTCCCACTCGGTGTCTGGTATCCGCTTTGGAGTCCGACTAAATTCAGATTCACGTCAGAAAATTTCAAATTGGGGGTGAAACGCTCCCTAACAAAGGTGATTGTGTACCCAAAAGGACTCAAACCCGAAATCACTGATTAAGGTTGTGGGTGGGAGGGGTAGGCGGTCATACGAATTGGATATGAAAATTTTGATTTTTGGATTGAAGAAAGTACGATCCAAATAAAATTGGATTGGATTTTTTAGGTCCGCTTTTGGATTAAGCGGTTCAGATAGTTCTGATTTTCTGTTTTGACTTTTGAGCTTTTAAGTTTGCAGGCCACAACAATTAACATCCTCAATTCACCTAATAATTTGTTTCTTAAAATGTATAATTTTCTACCGTTAACAAGAATTGAGGTTACCTTGCCACTCATGCCGTGCAATTTCAAATTGAACTTAATACTATAATGAATAGGATCGTACGTGACTAATCTACTAGACCTTTAGAATTTGGACTTATTAGTATTAAG
Organism: Solanum dulcamara; assembly: GCF_947179165.1. NCBI lineage: Eukaryota > Viridiplantae > Streptophyta > Magnoliopsida > Solanales > Solanaceae > Solanum > Solanum dulcamara. The sequence goes on along the minus strand of NC_077244.1, from coordinate 53,961,780 downwards.
CACATACGATAGAGGTAGGACTGAATATACAATATTAAAAAAATCGAATTTTCTAATATCCAAAAATTAGTAGTACTAAATTTAATATCCAATACAAATCCATAATAAAATCCGAAATCTAATTCATAATATTCCAAATATCCAAATAGATGAACTGTTGATGAACAGTGGGATGACTAGGAATTCAGTTAGTGTACAGTTGCATGAGTTTACAGAATTTGGCTGGACGTTAATGTAAGTGATGACGGGGGATCGCTTGTATGTAGGTCAGTGCCCAGCGACAAAAGCAACTTTTGGACGGTTAGAATTTAGAATTTTCATCAAGAAAATTCAAATTATAATAAAGTTAAATCATTAAGAAGTCAACAATATTCAAACACCTACTATAGACACATAAAGACTAGCTAATTTTATTTTGTATATATAATATAGTTTTTCAATGAAAAAAATTGGATGAAATTTTCCGATAGTCTACCTCCGCCCTTAGGAAGTGAAAAATGCCAAGGAATTGGAGTAATTAATAAGGATTAATTGTCCAATTCTTTTTTGCGGCACGTCTCACCGAAAGCCACCACCTTAAGAATCCATATGCTATTTCTTCACTTATTTACAAAGCAAAAGGATCCTCATTTCTCCCTTTTTCATGATTCATAACCCCTTTTAATCTTCACTAGATTCTTTTCGTTTTTTTCGGCTAATTACTAATGAATCAACACTTCTTAATATACCATTCTATGAGTTCACACTCTTTAACAACTTAACCTTAGTGAACTTTATAAGTAATACTCCCTCTATCTCAATTTATATGACATCATTTGACTGCACACGAAGCCCTTATTAAAGTCACTTTAATGCTTACTTTTAATTGATTTAAGCTTGCTTCCACGTAGCTATAGCTGCAGAGAATCTTGCATAGAGATCGAAGATCTGGTAGCGTAATGGTAGCATCAGGCAGGATGGGAGCTCTGATTTCGTGCCTGCTTTTCCAAATTAATCCCGCGAATGCAGCTGAGGCATCCTAACAGACTGGTAGACTTGAATTGTAATTACTATAGCTCTCCAAAAGCTCATCTGACCCCAAGGTTCACCCAACCTTGTGTCTCGCCTGTCGATTTGTTCTTAATAATAAAATGTTAAGTGGGATCCAATAAAGGATAAATGAGAATAGTGTCATTAAATAGTTGTCAAATAAAGAAATCTGATAGTATTTGGAGGATGGACTTAAAAAACAATAATGTCGCATAAATTGGGACGGAGGAACTAATACATGAGGGTCATTTTGTTTAATAGACAAAGATTCTAGCTAGTAGAAGATCAATTGTATATTTATGTTTTTTTTTGTTTTTGTTATAAACACCATTTATTCCTTTTCTTGTTGCCTTTTGAGTGTCATCTCTGTTATGTTGCATGGAATTGAGCCCTTAGAATTAACCACAACGATAGATAGGTATGGTACAATCATCAGAATGTCTTGTTTTTGTATCATTATGTTGCATTGCAATAAATAGGTATGGTACGATCACCCAAGTACGTACAAACAGAGGATGCCCAAATCAGTAAGAAAATATTCTAGTAGAAATTTACCAAAACATATGGAGGTCTAATTATAAAAAGGAAATTGAATAAGTCAGCGCACATTTGGAATCATCTAATTAAGGGAATTTCCAGAGTCCTACTTCCACATTATTGTTGGTTCATTTGAGTCAATGTTGGTACAGGAGAAAACTTTAGGTGCGCAACATAGTCCGTTTTAATTTATGTGACACGTTTGATTTGATATAAAATTTAACAAACAAAATAAAACTTGAAATTTGTGATAAAAAATACTCTTTGATTACTTGTTTGACTATAAATTATTTCATTAATGTTTTAAAAAAGAAAATTTTAAAATTAAGTTATTTCTATTTATAAAAGAATGATATTATTTTCTAAATATACTTAAAAAGATAAATATACATATGTATATATATATATTTATCACATAAATTGGAAAAAAGTGAATACTATACATATACGATAGTTGATGAGAGCCCACAGAGGCAGTGACCTGGTCATACCAGCAAAAACGTGTAAAAAATTAGTGGGACATAAACTGAACAATAAACTAGAAACGTGTAGAAGTTTTGGTTATTTGAAAATCAAAGTGCCATAATTTATAAAACGTTCTGGACCATTGACGAGGTTCATACCACTACTACTTTAATTACTTGTATGATGGATTAATTATGAGTTCCCACTGAAAAGAAATAAAGAGTAATTAGCTAGTCAATAATATGTTTTGTCCAATATTAACGCTCTCTGTCTTTAGCATTTCAATTATGATCTCATAGTAGTTATGTTCAACTTTGTGCAATAAAGGGGAAAGCATAGCACATATCTATTAATTTTGGATTTAACTTTTATATATTGATGGTATAAAGATGCATTTGTAATAGGTAACATGCATTATTTTTCGGGTTATAAGTTCATGGTTGATTACAATTTACATGTAGTTATCTTATAAGCGCATTGCAAAGCTCTTTTATAGACCGAAGATTAATTATTATACTGCCTACTAGGGCTGTACAGGGCAAACCGATAAACCGCATCAAATCGACAAATCGAACCAAACCGGAAAAAAAAATCCGACTAGTGGTTTGGTTTGACTTGGTTTGGTGTTTGGAAAAAAAAATTCGACCATTATAGGGTTGGTTTGGTTTTAACTAAAAAAAGTCAAACCGAACCCAAACCGACCCGATTATAGATATACTACTTTTAAATTATGTTATACATAAAAATATTTATTAAAATGTAATTTATAAATATTTTTTAAAATTTTTTCATAATTTTTGTTTTCTTTCTTACATTTAGATTTGGACTTGAGAAGCTCATCTAAATAATATACAAAAAAAGTCCATCTTATAAAGTTATATTATAAAGTTAAAACTTCAAACAGTCTTCTGCCTCCATCTTATATGTTGATATTTTATACTAGAACTCTTTTTAAGAAACACCACTCTGTGCTTTTAATTAGATACTGTGAAAAACTCGAGAAAAATTAATATCGAAAAACCCGACTTTTATTGGTTTGGTTTGGTTTATAGATTTAATAACCTGACACAAATGGTTTGGTTTGATTTGTAAAAAATCGAACCAACTCGGTGCATCTACAACCCAGAGTAGAGAAAAATTCTACTATGATTTGATTGAGTCAAACAAGTATGCAATGCAAAAATCGTATGCATAAACAACCGCCCCACTAATTAAGCATATGCATTGTTTTGGGCTTAAATATATCTAACCATGCATTGGAGTATAACTTATGTTTTATTCACGAAACGAATAATCTTTGGTTTGCAAAAATTCTTGGTCTTCAATTATGGTCTTCTACTATACTTCTGACAAATATGATGCTAAAAATATATAGCTAAAAAGAACATTGCTCTATCTTGTTGTTGATAAGACGAGCAAAGAAAAAATTGGTAAAACATTAAAGGAAATCACTTTATGTTAGAATTCAAGATAAAGTTTTCACCTCTTATCTAATTAACGTGATAACATTGCCACAGCAAAAGACAAGAAACTGACAAAGTAAAGTTAGAAAGAACAAATCTATCTACTAGCCTTTAATCTTATCTCCTCCCTAAAAGGAACAGCTTAAAGTTCATGCTAGTAAAAGATTTGACGAATCTAATATATAAATTACACATTGGACGTTGTTAGTTAAGATAGCTTCTTGATTAGACCTTTGGTCCAAACTTTCAACTTATAATTATCTAATTGATAAAGAAAAGAATATTAGAAGTAAATATCAAAAGTTTCAGGTTTGAATTTTACTAGATATGGAGTCGCCTTTAATTTATTAAGAAGCGTTTTTACCTTTATACTCCAACAAATTAAGGATTAATTTCTGACACGAATTTGAATTAAATTTAGCGAACGAAAGTCAAAAAAACTTATAATAGAGATTGAAATACATTAATCTCCATGTTATTTTATGCTCTCAATTTGCGGCTGGCACTTCAAAACTTTCAATCAATCACATGATGGGTGATAAAAATCTGCATGTGAGTTATGGTCCTATGGATCATATGAAGTCTTGGAAATTCTCTTGTTGGCTAGGATGCGTGAGTTATGGATTACCGAAATTTACATTGATTTAGCTAGATTATACGTGCCACAGAATGTAAAAAGATATTGAGGAAATCACTCATAAACATCACATTGACAAATGCCGTAGTATAATTATAGTTGTACTCTCTCCGTTCCAAAGTAGTTGTTACATTTTCCTAAGAGTCAATTTACTAATGTTCGAAGCGAAATTGGTTTAAGTTAATTCAATTTTTCGAATTCAAATTTGAATATTTAAAATTTTATAAAAAGTACTAATAAGTTGCAACTCATCTCATATAAATATGATACAAAACAATATATAAGTTAAAATTTATATAATTTTAGTCTTGAAAACCCAGACGTGACTAGTATTATGGGACGTCGGTTGAAATAAATACATGAGGCGAACTCCTATATATTTGAGATAGTTCATACTCACCACATTTTTTTTAATACATACACGTTTTTTCTTCATACCTTTTAATACAACTTGCTAGTACTAACACAAGGGAGTGGTCCTGGCAGGTGAAAATTGTGATGGCAACATCAGGCAAAATAGAGAGCCATGCATTCAACGAAACGTGTCTTGAGACTTGAGATGACGTATGTTAGTGAAAAGATTGTACCACTGATTAGCAGTAGAACAATACGAGCAACAATCCACAACAAAGATTACAGGAGATCACTTGAGAGTTGATAGTTATATCGATATGAGATTGTGGAGATACGAATTCAAGATTTAAATTCAGAGTAATTTAAATCTTCTTTTTTTGTGTATATAAATATAGTTTGAACAAAAAATAATAATTGAAATCGAATTCTTCTAATCGATCTTATCTATATCTTCCTTTGTTCGGAGAAGGCGACATTCACATCATCGTCATCATAATTGTATTAGGGAAAAATCAATTACTTGTATATATGACTGAATAAAGAATAGACATGTGGCACCAATAAAGGATGCTCAAGGAAATTGGTTCAGTGGAATGAATTGGTCTCGAAGATGTATTCGGGAAAATCGAACTCAGTAAGTCTTCGAAGCCACAAAATGATCATTATCGGGAAAAAATGGAAAACTTGTGTCACGAAGATAGTGAAGGAGTCGCGTCCAAATAACATGGAGGAAAAAGACAAAAAAGACAGATACACAAGATATTATGGTACATTATCCTGTCCACGACCAGCTATTGGATCCAGAATTTTAAATAAGGGGTTCAAAATTTAAATAAGTAGACACACAAACTAATCGAAGGGGGTTCGACATCTACTTTATATACATAAAAATTTATTTTAACCATGCATAAATAGTATAATTTTTCGCCGAAGAAGATTCGGATGAATCCCTCGGCATAAGATGGGCCCGCCACTGATTATATCTACCTCTGCGTCAGATTTAACCAATCACGATTCCTCTCACTCAAGTATCATGTACTTGTCATGCATAGTACAAAGGTCTTTCTCCAACCCAATTCCTAATGTGGCAAAATTTATGATATTTACGTCTGAAGTAATGACGTTTAGAAGTACATTTTACGGTCGATATTGATTGATAAATGATGACCCTTTCCCAAACTCCTTCCGCCCATAATCACTTGTTTATGTTTATCTTGACACATCATTAAAGGAGTAACAAATAAAATGATAATTTTATCATATTATATTTAATTAGGGAAAAGACATAAATTATACAGAAGTTGTATCGAAAAATTAATTATACACTTAAATTATTATTACGATCTATTACACATCTAAATTACCTAAAAGTGAAACTATTACACACCTGAACGCATAACACCATTCTCATAGTATGTGGTGTATTACACTCGTTGCCACGTGGCACCACGTCAGTGCCGCGTCATCGCCACATCAGAAAATTAAAATTTTTTACATTTCTTTTCTTTTCTTTTCTTTATTAATTAACCTTTTCTTTTATTAACTATATTTTATACTAATTAAATTCTAATTAATTATTAATTACCCATCGATTATTAACTACCCATCCGATTTTTTATATTTCTTCTCTTTTTTTTCTTTATTAATTAACTTTTCTTTTGTTAACTATACTTTATACTAATTAACTCCTAATTAATTATTAACTATCCATCCGATTTTTTATATTTTTTTCTTTTCTTTTCTTTATTAATTAACTTTTCTTTTATTAACTATATTTTATACTAATTAACTCCTAATTAATTATTAACCACCTGTCTGACCCCCAAACCCCAATCGTCTTCTCCACCAAAATGGGGAGAAGAATTCTTCTTCTTATTATTATTAATGGATTTTGAAAGAAAAAAATTAAGATTCAAAATGGAGAGTAAATAGAAGTGGGTGTAAAGAAGAAGAGGGTAGGTGGGTGTGAAGAAGAAAGGATGTGGGGATGGGGTAATTTTGTTTTTAATTTTTTTTTTACTTTAATGGGTTTTGAGGAAAAAAAATCAAGATTCAAAATGGAAGTAAACGGAGGTGGGTGTGAAGAAAAAGAAGGTAGGTGGGTGTAAAGAAAAAAGGATGTGAGGGTGGGGTGATTTTGCTTTTTAATTTTTTTTTACTGACATGCTTTTTTTTTTGCCACGTTACTGTAGGGGGGTAATAGTTTCACTATTAGGTAGTTTAGGTGTGTAATGGGTCGCTATTATAGTTTAAGTGTATAATTGACTTTTTGGTATAACTTCAGAGGAAAATTTATGCTTGTTCTCTATTTAATTATTATATATCATCTCACGCATTGAAAATAGATTGAAAATAATCAATACTTAATAATAAGAATAAAATAGATTTAAATTGATAAATTATAATTTAATTTTTTCAAATAAAATTGAATAACTAAAAATACTTGACATCTATTTTTAATATAATAGAAAAATAAAAATAAATAGAGAAAGTAGTTCATCGAATAAAGCAAAAGATCAAACAACGAGCCAATGCGTTCTCTTCCCCAACAAGTTTGGAGTATTCAAGGACTGCAGGTGTCCCGGGCTAGTAGGAAAGCTCTTCCCCAACAAGTGTGGAGTATTCAAGGACTGCAGGGTGGTCCGGGAAAATAGAAAAGCTATGAGGAGTTTTCTTTTGCTAGAAAAAAACAGTTAGGTATTTGGACATATGATTTTATCTCATAATTTAAAATTATGAGATAGAAATAAGTATTTGGAGATACGATTTCATTTCATGATTTCAAATCGAGATGAAAATCAAGTTCTCTAAAAAGCTTGATTTGAAACTTTCATATCATGACTTTATATTTTTTAAATACAAAAATTGACCCACAAATTTGTATTTTACAAAAAAACATTTTTCTCTATCTACTATACCAACCAATTATTTCACATATAAACAAAATTTAAAGTTGATTTTATTACTCTACCAATTTCCATATCCGCCACATGGTATGTCATGATGAGTTAGGTCATTTTGAGAACGAGTCATCCTCCTTTCATAAAAGATCCTTTTCGTAAATTTAAATTGAAAAAAAATTGTGGACTTTTTGATAATTTCGGTTAATTAGTTGGTGGTTGACTTGAATAATTAAGCTAATTGGTGGACTAAAGTGTTAATGTATTTAGTATCCTATACCACTTTATTTATTAAAATAAAAAGTAGGGTTGGTTACTTTAGGTTCACAATTATCTGTAGATTAAAAATTGGGTGAAGAAGACTTCCGATTACGGCGTGAAACTGCCGAAAAACGTGAGAACTCTTCAGGTAATCAAACTTAGAATTCATTGTTTTATATATGTGGGTAGGAATTATATTATTATTTATGTGGCTTGTGAAAGAGAAAGAAGAGAATTTGTGAAAGCTGTAATGTAGACATAACGTGGCGATAATTTAATATTACGGTTACTATGGTGGTGTGGAGTGATAGTAGTTAAATTTTGGCATGGGTGTAATATTTATGTGAAACATCAGTGATGATTGTGCGTGTGGGAGGATAGAAATATGGTGTGATTGGTGATGATGTCAATGGTGAGGATTTTTGCAGTGTAATGTAGAGAGAAATAGTTACTGGTGGATAATATGGATGTATAGATAATTGTGGAATTGGTAAAATGACTAATAGTGGGGAGTGAGTGTGCAAATTGTGATAATATTCTAAAGTGTGATACAGGTATTAAAAGTGTTGCAAGTCACTGAGAATTTTGCAATGGATGATATCACAGATTCTACAACTCAGGATGAAGTGTTGCAAGTCACTGAGAAGCAGGGTTTATCACCCAGGGGTCAGCAAGCAAAGAAGAAGAAGAAAAAACAGAAACAAGACATCTCCACCAGTTCAGATAATGCTACTTGTAAGAGTGGCATCAACACAAGGTCCAAATCCCTGAAACTTTGATGATGAATACAATATGCTGGAATGCAAGGAGTATTGATACTCAAGGTGCCTTGGATAGACTCCAAAAACTCAAGGATTATCACAAATTAACTATGTTGGCAATCCTGGAACCATTTGCTAATCAATCAGCTGCCTTAAGCCTAAAGAGAGGGCCTTTAGTAATTTGGATCCTCCAACTTGGGAAACAAGCCTTCAAACTTTGCATGGCTAAAGGAGAGGATATATATGCTAACTTCATAAAGTTTCAGCTCAAATGGATAATTGGAGACGTTAGTCGAACGACTTGGAAAATGATAACACCCTCCAAAGCTCTTACTGAGGTCCCTTCTTTATTGCTAGTCTGTGTATATTATGTTTTATTTGGGTTTGCTTGCTGTATTATTGCAGGTGTCTGGAGTGATATATCAGCATTCTTCAACAACAAATACATAGAGAAGAGCACAAGTACAACTTCCAAACACCCTGCAACCTCTAAGCTTCAGCAGGGCAGCAGGTGCAGGGTGAGGAGTCACTTGTGAACCTGTCCAAAGGCCCCCAAACTTTGCAGGATTGCAGCATATATTATTTTGACAAGGCCCAAGAAATTTCAGCCCAAACGGATAATTGGAGACGTTAGGCGAGCGAGCTTGAAACAATCAGCTGTCTTAAGCTTAAAAAGGAAGAATTTTGCTAAATGGAAGCTCCAACTTGGGAAACAAGCCTTCAAACTTTGCATGGCCAAAGGAAAGGATATATATGCAAACTTCAGAAAGTTTCAGCTCAAACGGATAAGTGGAGACGTTAGTCGAGCGACATGGAAAATGCTAACAGGCTCCAAAATTCTCTTTGAGACCCATTCTTTTCTATTAACCTGTACAGGTCTTTGCTTGTCTTTAGTTAGTTGCTGTGTATTTGCAGCTGCAGATGTCAGGATGGACTCATCAACATGTTTTCTCAACACCTACATAGAGCACATCACAGATACAACCACCAAAACAAATACCTTCACTAAGAGGCCTACACAAGGACTGTGCAGAATTGCAATTCCCTCCTGGTTTTTGTGTTTGTTTGGTAGCTTGTCTTTGTTTGATTGTTTTTGCTTAGGCCCTCTTTGGAACTGCTATAAGGGCTGCAATATCCTGGGGCTTCTATGGAGCAGCACACTCAGCTTTCCATCCACATTCTCTAACATCAACACACCCCAGCAACAACTCCACCAACTTGAAGCACACAAGGAACACCTACAAGTCATTAGTTACTATAACTTGCAAAATTGTTTGTATGTGTGTTTTTCTGTTTCTGTTGGTGGGTGCAGGTACCCTAAGGAGATGATCCTGATCACAACTAAGGGTCCCCTCTTGGAAGTAGCTTGCAACAACATGCATCTTAACCTCCTTTACTATGGAAGTAACTTGGAGCTACAAAAGAACCTGCAGCAGCCTGTGCATCTATCCTCCTTGTTTGTCTTCTTGTCACTTGTCTTTACAGGTTCAAGTTACTTCAACAAAAGAGAAACAACAACCTGGCATGCTAGGACTTCACCAAATAGTCAGCCTCTCATTCATGCCAACACCCTCCCTGTAACATCTGTAACTAAGCTGCAGCAGCCCCATTGCATTTGTTATGTGCAGGCACATAAGATACCTTCAAAGGAGCTGCTCATCTCTCCATTGGAGGCAACAAGAAGCTGCCTACAGGTGGCAACTTTAAGTTCATTAAGTATAGGATTGATGATGAGCTTTGGTATACCAAATGAGCTCCAACAATCTGCAGTACACAAGGAGCACTTACAAGTCCAAAATGCAAGCTCCAGCAACCTGCAGATTGGCAGGTTTGTATGCTTTCCTTTTAGTTGCTTGTGCAGGTATACTAAAGAACTCCTACACATGGAAGCTGCTGAACTGACACACTGCAACAACCAACAACATCAAACAACATATGGGAGTCTCTCAATATTGCAAATACAGAATTTGAGGAAGCCAGCTGCAACAGAGGAATGGCACCACATTCAGAACTGTTGGAACTGCTCTTGGAATTGTGTGTTTGCTTGTTTGTTTACTTGTTTGTTTGTGCAGGTTGTTGGAGATACAGGCAACAGTGGAACTCAGATGGAACTCCAACAACCTCATAGACAACATCCAAGAACCAACAACAATATCATGAGTAGTTGTAACATGTTACATCTCCATCAACTTCATATACATACTGTGGGAACACAACACCAAACAACTGCTCAACCACACACCAAACAATAACTCAACCACAGAGCTGAAGCTGAAAGTGCAGACTTGAAAGATGAAGTTCAACAGCATCAGCAACAACAGATGCCAAAAGCAACACACTCCCATGTACAGAACTACAACAACCATGTTTGTTTGCTGCCTTGGCTACTTGTAGGTGCAGGTCTGCAGCAACCATACATTTGGACCCCCATGCAGGTGTTCGAATGCAGCCACACTTTTCTCCACAACAACTCCAAGGCTGTTGGCTACTATAGCTCCATATACTTCCTCTCCTTTCAGCCTCCTTAGCTGGTAATCATGATACTGATACAAAGGCACACTTCACCTGGATTTACTTGGTACGACAAGACTAAAAAGAGCAAAGATGAAAAGAATTTCCCATCCCATGCGAGATAAAAGTTTCGTATACTTGTTCTTCTTCAATGTAGCTATGTCTGGTATGTAGCATAGTTGGAATAGGACTAGTGTAGGTTACTTTCCTTTTTTCTCATGGAAGGGGAGAGTCTCCCTCATTTATGCTTTCATAGTTGAATTGTACCGGGAGGAGTCCTCTCACAGGTTTACTGCTTTCTAGTTATAGTTAGTCTCTTTTTTGTATCGGGGATGAGTTAGCCGACCTTAATAGGTTAACCGACTTATGAACCACCATAGGATCGGAGGTAAGGTTTATGTCCCCCTCCTTGTATTTTATTTTGATTATTTATGTTAAGGCTTGGGGTGTTGCTTAACCCCTAACTGTGCACGAGAGGTGGGAGCCTCGTGTAGGGTCTGTTCCCATAAAAAAAAAAGTGGGACAGTTTACAGTACTAGTTGTGAGAGATGAGATGGTATGTACATAATAATGTTATTGTAATGTGATGGCATGTTTGGGGATAGATTATATAACTTTAGTCTTGAAATTCGAAAAATATAGGTGTTGTTAGTTTTGAAATCTTATTGTGGTTATTTATTTGATTAGATTACATTGATTTGAAAGCTCAACGAAAAGGGAAAGCTCAAGTGCTAGAGTGATTGCTTGACTATTTGAAGCAAGTGAATTTCTAAACCTCAGTTTAAGCTTGTAGATGTTTGTATTTTCGTGTTATGTGTACTGGGGAGTAATGAGAATTGGATTGGGTTATTGACTGTATGATTGCCCTTAAAAATAGAGATGAGGGGTATAAAATGGTGATCTAATAACATGTATTGGTGGAATAGATATGTTGTGATTATGAGTTTATTTTGGACATGTGAAATGACTATGTTGATGTGAGCTAGAAAAAATTATTGTTGTTGTCATGTTATTATCGTGAATCATATGAACATGAATTGATTGCATTGGTTCTGACATACTGTGCTGAGACTGAAAATGATATGAAACAAAGGGGTCGGGCCATACGCTCCGTGGCAGGTATTATAAAATAAAGGGGTCGGGCCACACGCTCCGTGGTAGGATATGTATATTGAGGGGACAGACCACATGCTCCGTGGCAGGCAACATGGATAGAAATGTCCCCCATGGGTTTCAGACTGTAATTCAGCGGATGTGTACCGATAGGACAGACATGTATCATCTCATTGCATTGCATCGCATTTTATTGATATCTGTGAATTTGTGTTTACCACTTATTGCTTTGTATATGTTGAACTTGACTTGATATGATTCACTTAATGAGACTATGATGAGTATTCGTGGACTGTATTATTATTATTATTATTTTGTAAAGTATAGAGTTGGGCTGATTTTATGCAGGTTGTAGTTAAGGAGGTTCGGTTGGGATGACAGGAGTACTTGTATCTATTGAAATTTTCTTAGTTTTAGTTATCCACCTGCTGAGTACCGTGTTGTTTGGTACTCACCCCTTACTTCTACACTTGTGTAGGTTGTGAGCCCGGACCTGCTTGATCTCTTAATGTTTCCTACTACTTCTGAGGCTATCATCTCGAGTGTTGAGGTAGTTGTTACATCCATCTAGCGGACACCTCTTACTCTTTTAATATGTTTTAGTCCTATTCTAGAGACAAAAACATTGTGACTGTATTTTTCTTTCGTACTTCGTTAATGTATTAGTGGCTTGTACACATGACAACCAATCTTGGGGGATTTTGAATTTGTTTTACGTGTTTTCGATTAATTTAAATTTTGATTCATTTCTCTTTCTTCCGCATCTACTTTCCATTGTGTATTAGGCTGACTTGTCTCGGTGAGTTGAGATAAGCGTCATTACACCTGGATTCGGGTTGTGACATCAGCAACTCTGCATTATGTAATGATGTTTAAAAGTACATTTTACGGTTGATATTGATTGGTACCGGGTGTTGATTTTTAAAAAATCTTATGAAAAGTTAAGTCTTTGAAATTTTTGAGTTTTCATAAGTTTTAAGTATTAAAAAGTGGTATTTGGGATCAATCGGAGCTACAGGTCTTGAAATGGAATTTCGTCGATTTCAGCAGCTTCGAAATGTCAAAATTGGCTTAGGAGACTTTACAGAATCAGTTTTGAAGTTGTAACGAAGTTTTGAGGCCTTGAGTTGAGAAATTGAGGAATTTTAAGCCAAGGTTTGACTTTGGTCAACTTTTGGAGTTCCGATGCTCGGAATGGAATTCGACGACTCCGTTGGATTCGAGAGATGGTTTTTGATCTAGAAGAAGTGTTGGTTGAATTTTTATAGGTCCCGAGTCCGTTTTGATATTTTGAAGGCCTAAGTTGGTCTAGTTGCGATTTTCGAGTTTTGGATCAACGAGATCTCGAATTCAAATTCTGATGGTTCCATCAACTCTAGAATGACCAAATTAGGCTATTAGCACTTCTGGACTGACTATCCAGGTAATCGATACGAGTTTGGGGCCATTTGATGCTTTTGACCTTGAAAGTTAGCATATGGTTGACTTTGGTCAACATTCTTGGAAAACGAGCTCGAATGAAGATTTTGACAAAGCGGTTAGTTTTGGAATGTCGATTTTGGTCTAAAACGACTCTCCATTTGCTTTTTGAGGCTTCCAAACTAATATCGAGACCCATTGTGCAATGTGGCTTAAAATGGCTCTTGGGTGTGAGACCCACTTTCTATTAAAATATCTCGTATGGAAATTCTGAATACGCCATTGAGTCCAGAACGTCGAATTTAGTGGGGTAGCATATCTAATTTATTTTTATCGGATTTTGAACGAATTTTGAGCACCCCATTGGAGATTTTGGATTTTCCAAAATCTGAAAACATTGCAGCAGCAACAACCTTTTATTTTGGGATACTTCCTCCAACTTTAAAACCTTTTATCTTGGGCTATAGGGCTTCAAATAGGGTGATTCAAAAGGCAAAATTGTTAGATTTCTCGTGGAGAACATATTGGATATATTAAAAATCTAATTTGAGAGCTTGGGGTGATGTTTGGAACCTGTTTTGGGGAGGTCAAATCCGAAATTCCGTATGCGGGTCCCACAATTCCCGTTTTAGACTTCAAAATTAGTTCGTCTCTAAAAATTATGAAATTAGTGTCTAAACGATCGTATTGATATTATGGTTCTATTTTTGACAGCGTGACAGCATTCTGAGGCAGTTCGGAAGGTAAAAGCTCCGGCACAGTGATTTGGAGCCCGCGTGTTTAGCCTACAGGTAGCCTACGATTTTACCTTTCTTTAGATTGAGCTAGAATATGTGAAAGCATGTTGAAATAGTTAGAATTTGGGTTGGATAGTTTGATTGTATATTTTAGCTATTAGAAATCATGCTTTAGGCTTGTTATCGATTTTTTTGGATATTTAGAAGCATGTGTATCTTGTCGTTATTTGTTAGTATTATAAGGAGAGTTGAATGAGCATGTTGTTGATACTGTGGAGTATGTTGGCCTTAGTATAGGATGTAAACTTGATTTAGATGCCCCGGCGTCGCTCTGGTGGACTTAGATCCTTGTAGAATGGTGTAGCGGGCTAGAGCTTGGTAGTTTGGCCTTAGTTAGGCATTACCCTTGCTCTTAAAAATATCCTCATCCATAAATCGGTATAATCGTGACTTTCGTGATGCATCGACCACACTAGATTTCGTGATCGTTGACTTTGGCTCCGGTTCCAGTTTTGGCGGCATATCGGTTGACTCATTTGGGAAAAGATTTTTGGTACTATTGTATTCTAGTTGGGAAGTAGAATATTTAGCATCATGGGATAAATTATCTGTGAGCATCCGTGTACCAAGTCCCGACCTCCGTTCTGAATTATCGGAGAGCATCCAGGTAGTCAGCCCCGACCTCTACCGGCTTGCTAGTATGACGAGCATCCGGGTATCCAGTCTCGACCTCGATCATAGCGATGTATTATGGCTACCATCTGGGTACCCAATCCCAGCCTCGATGGCACTTATATATTATGGCAAGCATTCGGGTACCCAGTCCCGACCTCGACCCCTTAGTCACCACTAGATTGATTGACTCTTGGAGATTCTGGGTTTGAAAATGATATAGTACTTCGGCTCCTAACATCACAGATTCTTGGTTCCTAGCCTTGATAGTTGTAGCTATTCTGTGTACTCAGCGGGCTTATGTGGGTTCGTCCGGGTTTTTATTTAACTTGCGCACGAGTGTCTCGACTGGGCTTATGGGGGCCTAGTTGGATATAGTTAGCTGTAGTTCTCATAGGTAGTATTCTTTTCCCTTGTTGATGTTTATGTTGACTCCTAATTAGGCTATTCTTCTTTTTCATATTGTTTTTACCTTTTCTGCTCATTCGGCCTATGATGTCTACTGGGTACCTGTTGTCTTAGTACTCATACTACACTCTGTATCTACTTTCGTGATGCAGGACCGAGCACCAGCTACCGCCGTGGCTAGATTGAGCCTATTGTAGTTACCTTCGAAGACTAGGGTGAGCACTTGACGTGTTTGGATCATTCCTGTCTTCTTCAGTATTGGCCCGTCTTTTATCTTTTAAGACTGGCCAGTTGTTGTATATATTTTCGGTCCATTTTCGAAATCTGTACTCGTCGTTTATTTTGTAGCAGCTCTGTACTTGTGACTTCCAGGTTTTGGGAGGAATCTTTAGTTGTTTATATCATGTTTTGGTTTACTTTCGCTTATTCTTTCTGCCTATCTTTATAATTCGCCACTCTTGTTTAGTTTCTGCCCTCAAACCCATTACTTGAAGTTTCAGGTTGACGGGTTGACTTACGTACTGGTGGGTTATAGTAGGTGCCATCATGACCTAAGGAATTGGGTCGTGACAAGTTGGTGGCGCCGCGTCATCGCCACGTCAGAAAATTATAATTTTTTACATTTCTTTTCTTTATTAATTAACCTTTTCTTTTATTAACTATATTTTATACTAATTAAATTCTAATTAATTATTAATTACCCATCAATTATTAACCACCCATCCAATATTTTATATTTCTTATCTTTTTTTTATTAATTAACTTTTCTTTTATTAACTATATTTTATACTAATTAACTCCTAATTAATTATTAACTACCCATCTGATTTTTTATATTTTTTTCTTTTCTTTTCTTTATTAATTGACTTTTCTTTTATTAACTATATTTTATATTAATTAACTCCTAATTAATTATTAACCACCCGTCCGACCCCCCCAAACCCCAATCGTCTTCTCCACTAAAATGGGGAGAAGAATTCTTCTTCTTCTTCTTCTTATTAATGGATTTTGAAAGAAAAAAAATTAAGATTCAAAATGGAGAGTAAATAGAAGTGGGTGTAAAGAAGAAGAGGGTAAGTGGTGTGAAGAAGAAAGGATGTGGGGGTGGGGTGATTTTGTTTTTAATTTTTTTTTTACTTTAATGGATTTTGAAAAAAAATAATCAAGATTCAAAATAGAAGTAAATGGAGGTGGGTGTGAAGAAGAAGAGGGTAGGTGAGTGTGAAGAAGAAACGATGTAGGGGTGGAGTGATTTTGCTTTTTAATTTTTTTTTACTGACACGCTTGTTTTTTTTTTTGCCGCGTCAATGTAGGGGGGTAATAATTTTACTTTTAGGTAGTTTAGGTATGTAATAAGTCGCTATTATAGTTTAAGTGTATAATTGACTTTTCTATATAATTTCAGGGGGAAATTTATGCCTGTTCTCTATTTAATTATTATATATCATCTCACACATTGAAAATAGATTGAAAACAATCAATACTTAATAATAAGAATAAAATAGATTTAAATTGATAAATTATAATTTGATTTTTTCAAATATAATTGAATAAATAAAAACACTTAATATCTATTTTTAATATAGTAGAAAAATAAAAATAAACAGAGAAAGTAGTTCATCGAACAAAGAAAAAGATCAAACAACGAGCCAATGCGTTCTCTTCCCCAACAAGTTTGGAGTATTCAAGGACTGCAGGTGTCCCGGGCTAGTAGGAAAGCTCTTCCCCAACAAGTGTGGAGTATTCATGGACTGCAGAGTGGTTCGGGAAAATAGAAAAGCTATGAGGAGTTTTCTTTCGCCAGAAAAAAATAATTAGGCGTTTGGACATCTGATTTTATCTCCTAATTTAAAATTATGAGGTAGAAATAAGTATTTGGAGATACGATTTCATTTCATGATTTCAAATAGAGATGAAAATCTAGTTCTCTAAAAAGCTTGATTTGAAACTTTCATATTTTTTAAATACAAAAATTGACCCACAAATTTATATTTTACAAAAAAACATTTTTCTCTATCTACTATACCAACCATTTATTTCACATCTAAACAAAATTTAAAGTTGATTTTATTACTCTACCAATTTCCATATCCGCCACATGGTAACTTTAAATTACACCCCTACTTATTTCAATCGTTTGAAAAAGCCATCGTTTAGAATAAATATTATTTGTTTACATCAAAGCTATCTCTTTTCCGTCATATGCTTCTTTAGTACTTCTTTACAAAAATGTTATTTTTGTTGGTAGATAAATATTATGTTATTGATCCTAGTCTTCGAAACACGAAAAGATTTTTAACTCCATACAAAGAACTACGCTATCATTTGTAGGATTACAGATCGATGAAGTGAAAGAGAGCGTTAGAATGCTATAAAATTGTTTCACTTTAGGCATTCTTCTATGCGCAATGTGATTGAACGGATTTTTGGAGATTAAAAAAATAGATTCAGAATACTGAAATAAGGCATGAACAATTAATATGATATGGACACACAAGTGACAATTATCATAGCTTGTGTAGTGTTACATAATTTTTTGCAAGATTATCAAATGAGTGATGACATATTCAGGAAATATGAACATGATGGTATAGTTATTAATGAATTGACCAACAAACAACTCAAAGGAACAATATTGATTCATTTTCTTAGTCATTTAATCGAGAAATGCATGTTCAATATGAGAAGATTTTTTGTACTATGTGGGAGGATTATATTGAAGAGTAGTACACTACAGTTCATGTTCAATTTTATTTTTTTATTGAATAAAAGTTTGATAAATAAATATAGTATTTTTTAGAGTAATTTTGTGATAGTGTATTATACTTTTGCTTTATTTGATAAGATCATATAAAGAATAGGGGCAATTTTGATAGTTTCACAACTTATAGAATTTTTATGTTTATAAGTAAAAAAAAACAACTTAAAAATTCAAATTCTATGTCCAAATAAAATTTCGACTTAATTTCATATTATTTTATATCACGATTTCATCTCACATAATCAAACGCCCTAAATTTTCAATTATTGAACAAACATAAGTTGCAATTATTTTTTCTAGCTAAGCATTTTAATTAGAGTAGGAAAAATATTAAATTTAACATTGGTTTTATTTTTATTTTTATGCTTAAAACAAGAAAGTGTCCACTTTTCAAGCAATAATCTAGCCTTATATAAGTAGGGTTGGTTATGCGACTTACAAAATAAAATTTCTTATCAATATCCATGTCATATACTCGCTTCTTTATTTATCTTAGTTATTATTCCCTTCGTCTCATATTAGATGAGCACTTTCAATTTTACATTGTGATTAAAAAATTATTAATACATTAAAAGACTTTACTATTTTATTCTTTGTTTATATCAATGCAATATACATAGAGTATAGAAATCGCTAGTATTCAGAATTGTTTATATTCAAAATGCCATATTAATTGTAGAGGTAAAATAGAAAAAATTAATTAATTCTATCTTGATTTAGTAAGTGATCAAGTAATATGAGACAAACATTTTTAGTAAGTTATCCATCTATTATGGGACGGAGGAAGTATTTAGATAGTCAGAAGATATTTTTTTATCTTAATTTTTTCAAATACTTTCTTAATATATTAAATTGTTAACTATTACAATTTATAGTATTTTAAAATAATTTTTAAATATGCAAATTTATTTAAGAAAAATTAAAGATTTTATGTTCAAATTCACACCAAACATTAGTTAGTTCAACCTTATACTCCATATGTAAGTCAAACAACAAATTGAAACAGAGCAAAACATGCAAGTAGAGGGAAAATAAATTTGAATAGAGCCACCAGTAGATTTTCCCTCTCTCCATCACAGAATGCTTAAATACAACAGTTATGAAAGCCAGTTGTATGACGAGTTAGTTAAACACAATACAGTGACAGATTGAACAGATCACAAGCAGTAGCTACGGCCACATGCTAGTATCAAGCTCCAACAACCAGGGGGCAGATCTAGGGTGGTTCAACCGAACCCACTCGGTAATAAATTACACAATATGGAAGGTATTTTAAAGTTTTTTTTTCTTTTTATGTGTATATATAGATTTTGAATCTCTTAAACATATATAAGACTAAAGGTTGGTTCGATCGTTGCAAGGGTTCAAAATTCACCTTGAAGTTTTAAGTTCCAATCCCAAACACTTCAATCTTGGATCCTAATTTTATAGCACCACTCTTCTGGATCAGAGAGCTCTTCTTGGAAACACAAAGAAGACACTTGAAGCATATCTCCTTGAAGACCATTGTTTGATCATTTCTCCTATAAAAGTTGAAGCAACACTTAGCTTACGTTAATCTTGTAAAAAAACCAAAGACACCACATGTTTCAGGAACAACCAACGCGGAAAATGGCATCTACTCACCACCATGCACATCGTATTGTTGCTTGTCTTCAGAAACATATCCAAGCACACACTTCATTATACTAGGTATTCAATGTTGAGCTGTGTTTGGATAATACTATAGCTTAGCTGTAGTATGTCATGAGATTGTATTCCATCCAACTCATTTTTTACTTCATTGCTGATCAGTTTCCTAGAGCTAACAAGGAATAACCTATTAAAGATTGTTCACGAGAGTGAAATTGGTAACCGTCCTCCATTATTTCACTTAGAAAGAAACTGCAATCATTTTGTCTTTGAAGATTAATTACCAAAGTTAGAATATACAAGCAACAATACCTCATTATTGAGATTTAATTACAAATGGAATCAAATTATCAAGTATAATCTATAAAGACGGATATTCAGGACATCATAGGTACGTCAGTGTCAAGAGTGTCATTACAAAAATGATAAATTTGAGAACTATTCAAGACATCATTGTCTAACGTAAGTTGTACTTAATTAAAATCATGATATTGGATCCCTGTCAATAAAACATATTCTTACCTAGTTTTAGCACAGCAATAAGTACATCCATACTAAAAGAGCATTCCCTGTTCAAAAGTTTACATATCACGGTTCATTCTAAATTTCTAGTACATTATAGATTTCTTTTTATAAATATAAATGTTACTCCTTAATTCCATCCTAAGAAAACAGTTGATTTGCTTCCCACGAGATTTTGACCCTTTTTCATAAATAAATGAGTAGCATTTGTATTTAATGTTGACAGTCCAATAAGTAGACATGGATGAAATATATTTAATCCATGCAAAAGAAAGACATTAGAAAATAAAACAAACTGTGAAGGCCAGCAATTAGGCATTATTTCTAGGAGCAAAGGTAACTCCTAAGAACAACATGGTTTCCATCCAAATACCAATACATGCTGAAAGTGCAGAAGGGGTGATTAGTCTTTTCAATTTTCTAGTCGAATAACAGATTCCAGTAGGCAACTGTATAAAATATAATTGCAGACTTAAGTAAATGCTAATATTGAAGTATAATTGACACGTGATAGTGCTATACTGATTGAGATTTAGAATCGATCTTAGCACTGGCTATTAGGACCGAAATAATCAAGTGTCATGCGGAAGCTAGCAAAGCAAACCTTGAAATACCATGATTAAGAAGATAAACGAGAAATATATAAAATGAGACACAAAAATTTTAATGTGTGTGAAGAATGCAAGCTGAGTGGTAGTTAAAGGTTGTTAGAAGTTAGTTAGAATCATGGTTAGATGTCATGGTTAAAAGACAGTTATAAGTAAGTAAGATTAGCTGGTTGAGTTAAATCTTTTACGGTCTATAAATACCAAGCGCCTATACACAATACAATATGAAGAAATAAATATTTTCAACTTCTCTCTGTTTCTCTTAGTTTCTTCTTCTTCTTATTTCCCGTTAACTCAATCTGTAGTAACTCTACTATTTCCATGGAACCAGCAGTAGTAGCAGGTGGATAGCTAGTAAATTCATATGGTATCAGAGAAGATTGAAGTGGATCCGGATCTTGAAGCATCTTCCAAAGCTATGGCAGAAGAGAAGATAGAGCACACGCATCCACTGTACCTGCATCTATCGGATACACCTGGATCAGTGTTAGTGCCAGTGCAACTAAGAGGATCTGAAAACTATGGATTGTGGAAAAGATCTATGAAGTTAGCTCTACAAGCCAAGAGAAAATTAGGATTCGTGATAGGAAAATGCAAAGAGGAGAATTATCAAAAGGAATTACATAAGCACTGGAAAACTTGTAATGCGATAGTACTATCCTGGATAATCAATACAGTATCAAAGGATCTAATCAATGGAATTGTATATGCTTCAAATGCACATCTAGTTTGGGAAGATCTACGAGAAAGCTTTGATAAAGTAAGCAGAATTCGAGTTTTTCAGCTGTATAAGAAGATAGAAACAATATCACAAGGAACTGATTCTGTATCAATTTATTTCACAAAATTGAAAGAGTTGTGGGCTGAGTTCGATGCAATGATTCCCTCACCTGATTGTGGATGTGCAAAATTCAAGGACTACGTTGATCACTTGCAGCAACAGAGATTACTTCAGTTTCTGAGTGGACTGAATGACTCTTATGATCAATCTATGAGACAAATTCTCATGAAAACAATTGAGCCTACCTTGAATCAAGCATATGCAATGATTATTGAGGATGAAAGCGAGAGATCCAGTCCATATCCAGCTTTGACTATTAAGGCAGAACCAGTTTTTAAACCATCCGGAGGAGAAAATCAAAATCCAACTGCTATGCAAGCAGGAAGAGGACAACCTTATAAAGGTAAGAAACCTTTCATGCAGTGTGAATTTTTTCACAAGAAGGGGCACACAAAGAGTCAATCTTGGAAGATAGTTGGCTTTCCATCTGATCAAAGAGGAAGAATACATTACTCAGCAAATAGTGCAGGAATGTATGAAGGAGTTGCAGGTCAGCCACCTAAGGAAGGAAGGAACACACACTTAACTGAGAATTAGTATAAGCAGATTTTTGAAATGTTGAACCAAGGAAATGCAGCACCAAAAACAAAATTGGAAGAGAAACATGTCAATATGACAAGTAAGTTAGTGTCACTAATAACTGGCTTGCCTTGTGTAGAATGGATAGTTGACTCAGGAGAATCACATCATATCTCTGCAAATGTTGATAATTTAGATAATACAAAGGAGTAAAGTTCAAAGATAGGAGATCAAGTATGTTTGCCTACTGGAAAGAAAGTTGCAATTACACACACTGGTACTGCATCCTTGTTGGATGACATGCATGTTAGAAATGTGCTCTTTGTGCCCGAATTTAAATATAATCTCCTATCAGTGTCAAAGTTGACTAAAGAACTCTCTTGCTCTGTCAATTTTTTTCCTGATTTTTGTGTATTTTAGAACCTCTACAGTGTCAGGGTGAGGGGGTGGCAGGGAGAATAAAGGTCTATATATCACGTAGTTTCCACGAAGAAGATCAATAAAATAGTGTTATATCCTCTGTCAGACCATCTTTCATATGATGGGATCTCATAAAAATGCAGGACTTTTTGGCCAATATTTTAGTACTTACTGAACCTAGAAGTTTTGTAGAAGCTTCAAAGGATCAAAGGTGGGTTGAAGCTATGAGATTGGAGATCAAAGCTTTGAAAGACAATAACACTTGGAAGGTAGTACATCTTCCAAAAGGGAAAACTGCAATAGGTTCAAAGTAGGTATACAAGATAAAGTATAAAGCCGATGGAGAAGTGGAGAGATTCAAAGCAAGATTGGTTGCAAAAGAATACAATCAAAAGGAGGGACTTGATTATCATGAAACATTCTCACCTGTTACAAAGATGGTGACAATGAGATCATTAATTGCATTAGCTGCCATGAAAGGTTGGAATATGTATCAAATGGATGTATATAATACCTTCCTACAAGATGATTTGTATGAGGAAGTGTACATGGAGTTCCCACAAGGTTTCAAAAGACGGGGGGAGAAAAATGTATGTAAACTGATGAAATCATTATATGGTTTTAAAACAGGCATCTAGGCAGTGGAACATTAAGTTTACTGAAGCCTTGACAGATGCTGGTTACACGCAGAGCTTATATGATAGAGCTTATATGACTACTCTTTCTTCATTAAGCATAAGGACAGAAGTTTGTAGCAATCTTGATCTATATGAATGATTTGCTGATCACTGGAAATAATGAAACTCTTATAGACGAGACAAAAGAGGTGCTGAAACAAAAGTTCAAAGTAAAAGATCTAGGTGAATTAAAATACTTCTTGGGGATAGAAATGCTTAGATCAGATAAAGGAATACTTTTGAACCAAAAAAAGTATGCACTTCAGCTAGTCTTAAACTTATGATTTAGAGGAGCTAAGCCAATATCTACACCTATTAATCTGAATCAAAAGCTTACTTCAGCAGAATATGACAAATATGCTGGTATAACAGGAGATTCAGTACTAGAGGACATCACAGAATATCAAAGATTGATAGGAAAATTGATCTACTTGGCTGTCACAAGACCTGACATAGTTTTTGTTGTGCAAACATTAAGTCAATTCATGCAAGCACCTAAGAAGTCCCATTGGGATGCAACAATAAGAGTTGTAAAATATATCAAACAAAGAGTTGTAAGATACCTTGACAGTGTTTTGTGATACAGATTGGACATCTTGTCCAAATACTAGGAGATCATTCGCTGATTATGTGGTGAAATTTGGAGAGTCATTAATCTCATGAAAGTCAAAAAAGCAATAGACAGTATCAAGAAGCTCTGCTGAAGCAGAATATAGGAGCCTGGCAGCAGCTACATCAGAGGTTACCTGGTTGCTAGGACTATTTGGGGAGTTAAGAGTGAACATTGTGATTCCAGTCAATGTATATTGTGACTGCAAGGCAGCCTTACAGATTCCAGCAAATTCCATTTTTCATGAGAGAACCAAACACATTGAAATACATTGTCACTTTGTGAGGGATAAGATAAAAGAAGGGAAGATTCATACAGTGTACATTAATACCAAAGACAACCAAGTTGACCTACTAACTAAGGGGCTTGGATATGCTCAACATAATTTCCTACTGGGAAAACTTGGAGTACTCAATATTCTACACCTTGCATCTTGAAGGGGAGTGTGAAGAATGAAAGCTGAGTGGTAGTTAAAGATTGTTAGAAGTTAGTTAGAATCATGGTTAAAAGGCAGTTATAAGTAAGTAAGGTTAGGTGGTTGAGTTAAGTCTTTTACAGTCTATAAATACCAAGCCTATACACTTCACAATGTAATTCAATACAATATGAAGAAATAAATATTTTCATTTTCTCTCTGTTTCTTCTTCTTCTTCTTGTCTTCTTCTCGTCTTCTTCTTCTCCGTCTTCTCCTCCTCCTTCTTCTTATTCTTGATGAGAAATTCACTATATAAATATGAGAGTACAAAATATCAAGAGAAATAACCTCACACAATTCACTCGGAATAAAAAAGAGATTTACACAAGTGATAACGTATCACTTGTATCTCACATATTCTCCCCCCTAAATAGAACTCTCAAAACACCTGGGACTACATTGTGAATGTTACGAAGTTAGAAATAATGATCCTTTTATTTATAGAGCCATAAATCTTTTTCTACAAGAAAAAGGACTAGCCAAATATGAGGATTTTGTGTTTTCCTTTTAGGAAAAGAAAAATTTAATTATGCTAAGAAAGTCAGAGCAAACACCCAACACTGACAGACCCAATATTTTACATAAGCAGGTTCAATTAGTAAATAGGGGTCGATAATAACAGCGCCGGACCCGATATTTTATATAAATAGATTCAATTAGTAAATAGGGATCGATAACCTTAGGGTAACTTGTAAGCAGTATCAAGCACAACAAACGATTTGTCTATTTATCGTTTGTTAGTAATGTAACTTCATTTTTTAAAAACTCAACACTCTTTTTATTTAATTAAGTAGAGAAAAAATTCAAAAATTTACAAAGAACCTATTTACATTTATTTTAACTAAATTAAAGTAAACTAACAAATTATATATAATTTCAACGAAAATAGTAGCATGTTTAGGAAAACTTTATGAAAGAGAATACCAAAATTCAATTAACAAAATATTAAATGTTTTTTCAAATAAAAAGATTATAGATATTTATTGAATTTGAGTAATTAGAAAAACAATATACAAGGTGAAATTGAAAATATATATATATAAAGGCAATAAATTTACTAGCTAGCATATTGAATTTGGTTAGTCAATTCTGTTTTGTTTTTCCAAAAGCTCGAAAGCCAGTTAATACTGAGCCAAAAGCAACAAATACAAGTAATACTGAAACAAAAGCAGCAAAACAGCAACATCAAATTCTATAAGGAGATTCGAACCCGCATATCCAATGTCGTGTCGAACCCTCTTGACCACTGCTCCAAAAAATAGCTTTGTTTCATATGGGTTCAAGTTATTTTTTAATGCAAATTTCACGATTTTTTTTCTTATATAAAAAGTAAATTTTGGAATAAGGGGTTCAACTGAACTCGCTTACAACCAAATAAGTCCATCCTTGGATCATAGTCTAGTCCCTTTGAACTGCAACAATATTCTTTTCTAGTTCTTTGAATTTGTTCTTATGTACAGAGTTGGAGTGTATTTTCTCCACTCAATATTTTTCTCTCAAAAGTTTTTGATACAATATTCACACCAACAATATTTTTCTCTCCTTTTTTGAGTAATAAATATATCACTAAAAAAATACAATGCTTATTTAAAAGTAGAGCAAAGAACTTGAAATGGTTTAGACTGTTTGTATATTTTTTCTTTTCCTTCAAAAGTCTTTAAATAATCATTGAAGATAGTGGTTTGAAGGTCTTCATCATATAAGGCAATCCAAGAGATTTAATCTTTGAAAAAGAACTAAGTTAATTTTATTTTCAAGAATAAGGTTGGACTAAACTTAGCTCCTTCAACGTAGTCATTGTTTTCACGCAGTGTTGCGTCTTTTGTGATATGTTTTTTCCTTCTTCGACAATAGCAGAATTAATGAACAATATTGGCCTCACTAATTCATATGAGTTAGTTTCCTTTACAGGCTAATTTTTGGTACTCGATTTTGTTGTTTCCTTTGAATATTTTCTCCGTTTAATTCTTGATACTTGTTCCTTCAATAGACAATCTTGTTAATTGGTTATTCTTGACAAACATACTTTCTTTTCTTATAAGGGCTTCACAAAATTGTTGATGCTTGTTCTTTAAATCTTTGTCAATCTTGGCACTTCTTTTCTTATATCAAGC
Source organism: Solanum dulcamara (assembly GCF_947179165.1). NCBI lineage: Eukaryota > Viridiplantae > Streptophyta > Magnoliopsida > Solanales > Solanaceae > Solanum > Solanum dulcamara. The sequence continues at coordinate 53,935,334 of NC_077244.1, read as the reverse complement.
TTTGATTTAAGACTTCTCATCAATTATCTTTTTAGTGTGTTCTTTTCTTATTTTCGTGCAAAAGCAATTGTCAATCATTAAAATCTAAACAGTAATAATCTCCCCCTTATTGATGATGACAACTTAATTATGTAGTCTACTTCCTTTTTTGTGGGAGATTGTGGATTCTTTCTATGTCTAGTTGACTCTTGTGCTTTCCTTATTTATTTAATTATTTCTCATATATAGTTTGGTGCTCACCCTGTTTTTATTTCTCCCCTTTGACATCAATCAAAAATAAAAATACAAAAACATAAAAGAAAAAGAGAAGAAAATAATATAGCATATCGCATAAGATAATTCACCTGAATTAAGGTTAGAGAAAATATAATAAAAACAAAGATTTGTCCCAACTCTACAAAAAGAAATAAACATTCATTTAGAAACACATATTATTTTCTAAGGAGAAAATAGAAAGTATTGACAGTACCCTTTTTCAAAGTGTCAAACTTAGGAGGTAAACTGACAACAATCATTTCACCAGTAGCTTGAATGTTGTTAGCCACCTTAACAAAATCTTTGATGACTCAATCAAGCTTGATGCGAATCTTTGCAACATCAGTGCTTGCTTGTTTTATGGCATTATTGACTCTCTCTATTTGGTACTGAGTGACAATGAGAATATTTTTGAAAGACTCAAGTTTTTTATCCATTGCAGCCAGTTTGGCAAGAATTTTAATATATCAATAAGAAAAAATGAGACTGGAAGAGGAGTAAGCTTTAAATTTGAGAGGAGTAGAAACAACAAGAGCATCTAACTAAGTCTTGAGAATCCCAAGAGTCATTTGTAAGAGCATAGCCTATACTAATAAAGGACCTGGATTTGTACCATTGATTGATAGAGAGAGAAGGAATATCAAACAATCTAATGTGTTGACTTTTAAGATGCGATAAATAAGCATCCATATGGAAGACTCAGAGGAGCAGAAGCAACTTTTATCATGTAGTTCAACACAAAGAAAGATAGTTTGATTTTTTGCTTAGTGATAAGATAATAGGAAAGTAAAGTATCACATTAAGTGAAAGTGTAAATAGATTCTACATGGAAAACAAGGGTAGTGACAACAATGTGAGCAAAACTTTTTGTTTCAAACAATAGGTCTTTAGATCCAAACTGAGAAGGAATAGAATCAATGTTTTCTAGAGAAATATACCTCTTAACTTGTTCAAAAGAAATTTCAAAGTCAGAGGGCCACAAACATTTCAAAGATGCATAGTCTCTGAAATTGTGAATTCTAAAGATGTTATCAAATAGGGAACAATAAAAAAAGATGTGCTTTCGATGAACTAATATTTCAAGTTCATCGATTTTTGAAGATATGAGTAGAAGATAGGAATAAGAAGTTCGTAGACAACTTGGAGATAGAGACAAAAAATATTAATCAACACTGATACTCAAAAATATCTTTTAAGTGACACTAGAAAGATGAAAGTAGATCATGATCAACAACTTTGTCATGTACATAGAGTTTTGTTCTTGAGAGTCTGAAAGAAAGATTTGTTAAAAGAGTCCTAAAATTTTACCTTACTACTTAAAAAGCTTTCAAAGTTGAAATTGTACTTCTTCTTAGAATCAACACAATCATCAACTTCGCCAGAACGCTTGCGACACTGTTCAGAAAGAAATTTGAGGACATGAAAGGAGTCGAGTAATCAGATCAATCTGAATCAATAGGATCATGTGAGCAGATTTTATCTTTTTCCTTGTTTCAGACACTTTTTGAATGGATATCAGAGAGATCTTTTGAATTTTGCCCATTGTGGTAGGAATAGATAGATGAACAAAGGTAAGAGGGATATAAAAGAGAATAAAAATAAAAAGACAAGGGAAAATAAGTGAATTATAGAAATAATCAGTTGCAGTATTGCAAAATAAAGTGATAACTTCTACCACTGCACCAGATGAGTTTTTATCATGAGAATGCACAATTAAATATATCATCCTTTCTTAGACTATCTATACATAGATACACCAAAAATATTATTGAGTACGCGTGCACCCCCACGACCCTATATGGGTCTGCCTCTGCTAATGAGATGTATGCGATGGGATTGATGAGGCATCAAAATTTTCATAAAAAGGTGTGAGTTAGGTGGAAAAATTAAGAAAGAAAACTCTATCAAGTCTGAGGCATTAAATACTCAGATAAATTTAAAAACAAAATACAGAATCCTTAGTTAGTTTTGAAAAGCATTTGTAATAATACTAAGGGTTTTCTAAGAAAACATAATATTTCATCGAGAAGAGATTTTGTGAATAAATTTGCAGGTTGAAAATCAATATCAACAAAGGATAATTCAATGTCACTATTTAACACATGATCTCTAATGAAAGTTTGCTAAATATCAATGTGCTTCGCTCTACAATGATGCACATGATAGATAAACAAATAGCATTGGAGTTGATGAAAACCGAAGTTCCTTTAGACCATTCACAAGAAGTCAAGCACGTGAATTACAAACCTTTTAATTTTTATTCTCAAAGATGGAAGTCATTGAGTACATCTCGGAACCATCCAAGGGATTTTATATCACATTGGTGGAATATCACGACCCAAGCCTAGGGCCTAGATGTGACACGATGAATGAGGAACCCGAAAGTACCTCAAACAAGCCTCTTAGCATTCATTTAGCCTTTCATAATTAATTATCAAAAACAACAATTGGAAACCATAATAGTAAATCTTCAACTTACATATATCCAACAATACCTCTAACTTTTAGATTTACCGAGGGCTAAGACAAGTCTCTAGCTCACCCTCAATCAAAATAGAATGAATTGCTATAGTATGTGTCTAGAGGTCTCAACATATCATAAGCTATAAATACAAAGGTGTATTGTTCTCGAAACATGGAAACTTACCCAAAATAGCCTTCAAACAAAATCTTAACTAGTCACGTAGAAGAGAACGAGGAGGAGCACCGGTCCTTATATGGTGATATTATATAGGCAAAAGAGTATGCATTTGTACTTTGAATGTACGTATGTAAGTGTCACGCCTTGAGAGGGTACCCTAGGCATGGAAGACACTTAGAAACCATCTCTCACCTCTGAGATAACCACTTGAAACCATCTCTGGCCTCCGAGAGAACCATTTGAAACCATATCTAGCCTCCAAGAGAACCACTTGGTCTCATCACTCATTCGTTCATCAGTGGAAGACTTAAGTGAAAATAATAATACTTATGTGAGATCGCCATCATCAACATCAAAGGAAAGAAATAATCTTTAGAAGAAGTAGTTTCAAAGGAGAACTACTCCAATTACATTATCAAACTCTATCTACGAAGTCTCTAACACTATTAGACGGTGCTGATGACATGTCCATGGCTACCTCAAAAAAACATAATACTCAATAATAATAAAAAGATAAAGAGGTCCTCTGAATACAAGAAGGACTCACCAAATTGCTGAAAAGTAATGATTTTCAATGATGCGCCTGTTGAGGATCTCTAACACCTGTATTTGCATCATAAAATGATATAGGTTGAATGACATCAGTAAATAAAATATACGAGTATGTAAAATGACAGGAATATAAGGACATATATCAAGAAACTCCTCTCAGAAAGACTCAGTTCAGAACTCAACATCATCTCAACATCAATATGTAATACAAGTTTAAAAATAATAATAAGCAATGGTTATTCAGTTGGGAGTTTTTTTAACTGACAACCATCACTTATGAGGTAGTGATGATACAACAAAGCGATGTCATTGCCACATTCATCCAATACCTTGCCAGAATAAAGGACATCACCATCTTGGATCCAATAATTAAAGTCCTCTTTTTAAGAGGCATAACCTCCATCCTATGCTAGCTACGTAGTTCTGGAGTTTGAGTCAATTAAACTCTTACCCAATTTGGTGCTCAATACTACTCACAAAATATGTGCTCATATTAACCTCATCATCTAGTCTTATTGGACTTTTATTTAAAACATCAAACTCATCTCATTACCTCTTCATCAATTATTAAACTTCAAAACATCATTTACATCTCATCAAAACATTTTACTCAAAACATCATTTAATTCAAAGAATCAAATTCATTTAAACTCAATTATTTTGCTCTTTCAAAACTCAATAAAATACATTTATAGTATTAATTCAAATTACTCTTTTTGTCACTGAATATTAAAAGCCAACATCTTTATTCAAAACACGCGTAAAAATATTCATGAACATCAATCAATTAGGGTTCATGGGACAGTATCTACGAATAATAATTTCAATAATATGAGAGATAAAAATATTAATAATCTCAATGCATAAATATATCTAACTCAATAGAAGAAAAATTAACTCATTTAGATTTTAAGAATTAGGGTAAAACTCAACTATAACTTAATTATGATAAATTTAAATATTGGGCGCATGGACGAACTCAATTCAATTCTATGAATAGCCTTACATACCTAGAATCTAAAGTTTTACTCCGAATTGAAGAACTCAATGAACACTCTTGAACCCTTAGCCTTTTCTCCTTGCCGGAGCGTTTTGTGTACTACTCGGAGAATAGTATTTCGACACTACTAAACATTAAAACTATATTTGAGAATGAGTAAAGAAGTGTATAGAGAGAAGAGTTTCTTGAGAAAACTTGATGAATAAAATGAGAAAATAAGGTGAGTATTTATAGGTGTGGGGACCTAACAATAAATAAAAATAATTACAAAGGCTGATCTTGAAAATTAAATGGAGGATTGTGATCTTATGGATGATGTCAAATGGAGGAATATTGATGTTATGTGTGATGTCAAATGGATCTAGATCTTTCCATGGTTGGTTAGATGAACCTTCTTTTAACCGAATATCCTTTTTCAGAGCTGCGTTTGAACAAGATAACTTCCTAATTAAGATTTCATGTCTCATATGAATTGTAGCTCTAGAAGTTTAGTTTCATGTGGTTCAAGAATCAATCGATTTGGAGCATTCTACTATGAGATATGATTTTTTGTTTATAAACACTCTATTTTGTCACAACACCATGTCTTGCAAAAATTAAGTTATTTGACCTACTTATCCTCCGAATCTTAAGATATGGTACAAAAGCTATAGGTAATGACGTTGTTTTATTTAAAAATTTGAATTACCTAATTTGGACTAACATATGAAAAGTTATTCTCAAAATACAAAAGTAATATAATTTTCGTCGAGAATTGAAACACCACATACAATGTTTTAGGGGGTGTTACATGAAATTAAAGGGAAGTGACGATTGTCACTCAGACTGTCAGAGATCCGATATAGTGTCACCTCAGGCATCACTATGTGGGTTTGAAAACAACCACTGCCTTAAGTTGACAGAGGTACCAATTCACCGTCAGAAGAATGACGGAAGGACAATTACATGGGCCTTGAGAAAGTGGCTAGGAGATCTTCTACTAATTAGTGCGATGACAAGACTGACGAAGTGTTGAAGGTGTAACAAACTATCACACTGGTTGTCACAGGTCCCTATGGCCAGGATTGCCTATTTTGTAATGCTTTGATGGTCACTTTTGGGACATTTGTGTAATAGCTAGCTATACACTTTAAATATCTAGCTTTGTCTTCTTTATTTGGTAGATTATTTTCACTATTGATGAACAATATTCCTTGTGTGAGTTTGAGAGCTTGATTAAGTTTAGTTTGTCTTTTTCTTATAAATGTTGATTGTGAGGTAAATCCAATTCCCCCGAGATCATCGTAAGAGTTAGGTACTTTGTACAATCAATTTGATTGAGGTTTTAGGGTCTAATATACCCTTTATTTGCATTCAATTTCCTAGCTTGTGTCTATCTATTTATATTTACTTTATTGTCTTTGATTTCTGCATTTATACTTATTTTCCTAGGTTGATTTGTATCATTTGATATCAAAGTCATGTTTAGATTCATTCCTACGAATCTAGTCTTTGGTTTTTTACTACAAAAAAAGTGTACATCTCTTTTTTGAAGAAGATTGCAAAAGATATTTTGTGTTTTAGAGTCTTGTTTGATGTTTCTAATGCTAGAATCACATTCTCTAGTATTAATATTGTCTATAGGTTTGAGATTTCACTAATTTTGAGAAAGGAGTTTTGAGGTTTCACCATTGTTGAGTGAAGAAACTTAAAGAACTTGAAGGTTTTGAAATGGGTTTTTCAATTTGGTGTTGATTGGATTTTGATTTCTAGTGAAATTTATTCTCTACGTTGAAAGGAAGCTACAGTTGAATTTTGAGCTTCATACAAGTTGATTTGAAGAAGTTTCAAATTTTAAATTTTCAAGGTGTTCTTGGTGATCTTCATAAAGTTCTAGTGAAGAAGAAGTAAGAAAAAGTACATTTGATCCAAAATCCTTGAATTTGTTTTGAAGAAGAGTATTTTTAATTCTAGAAATGGTAAGACCTAAGAGAAATGGACCCATGAAAATCAAATTTTCAGCAAAATTTATGGAGTCTAAAAATGCGAGAAGCAATGAAGGGGGTGATAGATCGTCACTTGCGTGATGTCCCGTCAGGGCACTGTCAGACTAAAATAGTAGTTCATTCTAAAACCCCCCTTTGTGATGGTATGTATGATGGCCCGTATCACATCTAATGAATCGTCAGACTGGTCTTTACTGAAATTCTTCTGTTTGGCAAGTATGGTATCGTTTGGTGATCTCTTATCTAATCCCTAGTTTCAATTTCTTGATTCTTGATTCTCTTCTCTTGATTCCTAGAACTATTTCACAACTAGTAACAATTTTTACTTTGTTGTCCATTAGATTTGAGGCCATTTCTTTCTAAGTGATAATTCTTTGTGAGATTTTCTCATTTTACTTCATAGTTATTCCTTTGGTTCAAATCCTCCAGTTTTCAATAGAGTCGTCCGTTCTTGTTGAAGAAAAAAATATCTACTTCAGCCAATAGTAGCAATTGACACTTTATGAACTAACCAATTACTAGCAAGTGAGAGGCAATCAAAGATATGTAAACACGAGTGATTATGAGTTCATTTTTACTAATGCTAACGTTGTTTGTTGTTTTGTTGAGTGTATTATTAATAGGTACCTTGAAAATCGAAAGTGAAATACCATAACACGTGGGAGGAGTTACTTTGGACTCTATAATAGAATTAATTACCAATATGATTGGGAGAATGGAAGCAATGGAAGGTCAAGTGACCACCATGTAAGATAGTGAGTTAACTATGGATTCTAGAGTGATCAACATGGAAGGTCATCTTAACTCTTCCAATTTTACCCCACAAACTGCCTATCGAGCCTCCTCAAGTAGACGTATCCACACTACATCTCCTACTATCACACCCAGAGCCTTCCATAAAGCATTCAATTTGACACCAACTAATCCCAACCTAAATGCCCAAAACACCATTTGACCCCTACAACCCAACTAAACCAAGAAGCTCCACTAAACCAAAACCGACCATACCAAGCACTACTAAATCAAAATGTACCCTACCAAGCTCCCTAATACCAAAATCAACCAATCCAAGTAGTTGATCTAAGGGATGATGAATATCAAAGAGGGTATGAAGGCGAAGACAAAGAATCCCTATGGAATAATGTGCAAAGGAATAGGAAAAGAGGCCAAATTGGTTATCAAGGGCATGGTGGTATATTTAGTACAATACCACATGGAGGGTGGCATTAAGGGAACCCTTCTAAAGGTGTAGGACCAATGGAAGCTTACGACCATCACGAGTATAGTCAAGTCCTAGAAGAAGAACAAGGTAACCAACAATAAGAAGAAGGTCAAAGAGGTTACTATAACATCAATAAAGCAGGTGGAGGCCGAGAAAACTATTATGGGAACCAACGTGGGAATAGAGGTCTTGATTTAGGAATCAACTCAATCAAGACTAGTATGCGAATTTTCAAATAAGAGTGTGATCCCGATGCTTATCTCGAATAGGAGTCACTTTGTAAGAGGATTTTCCAAGTTAATGATTTGTCTGGAGTCAAGAAAAGTTGTGATGCCATTGCTCAATTTGAAGGGTATGCAATAACATGGTGGAAGTACATGAAGAAATATCATCTAATTCTTCAAGAAGGGAAACCTCCACCATGGACCTAATTGAAAGCCCTTATAAGAGTCAAGTATGTACCAGAGAGGTATGTACAAGACTTGCTTGCCAAATTATACAAATTAAAGAAAAGAATCAAAGGTGTTTTAGCTTATTATGTTGAGTTCCAAAATTTGATATTAAACCTTGAGTATAATGAAAATGATGAACATGTCGTTAGTCACTTCAAGGTGGGTTGAACAAATAAATCTCCTCCAAGTTGACCATTCACAAGTTTGCTAGCATGAGTGACATTTTTGAAGCAACTATTGAGGTAGAGAGAAAACTTAAAAAGGAGAAGAGTCACAAATACAAAGGTAATTGATATTCAAATTCTTGGGTAAGAACAAAGAGGGAGTTCAAAAGTGTTCGGGTTGGAACAAAAATAAAGACGCCAAGAAGCCTTATAAGAAAAAGCCCTTTGAAGGAAACACTCTTAAGTATCCACTGAGAGAAGGACGTAACAAAGAACCGACCAAGTTCCTTCAAGGTATTCAATTCCACAAATATCGAGGATGGGTTCATATGATGCTTGAGTGCCCTAGTCATTTGAATGTCCTTATTTAAGGAGGGAATTGTATCTTGGTAAAGAAGAACAAGATAAGGGTTATGAGGATGAATTCCAAAAAGATAAAGAGTTTGAAAATGATTAGAAGGAAGAACAAGACCCATGTGAGGGAAGGGATATTGCCATTCCAAATGGTTTGATGAGGAATTTCCCAATTGAAGAGGCTTAACCTTAGGAAGGAGAGTTCACCATACCCATATATATGGTAAGGCTAGTTATGATTAGAAAGGCCATAGAGGATCCAAGTCAAATAGAGAATATTTTTCACTCAAAATGCCTTATCAAAGATAATGTATGTTCCTTGATACTGAAAGTTGTGTAAATTATTCTATTACTGCTTTACTTGATTTCTTAAACTTCCTATCACTAAGGGTGATACACCTTACATACTTTAATGGTTGAGTGAGTGTGGAGAATTAAGGGTTCATAGAAAATTATTGATCAAGTTCAAAATTGGGAAGTATTAAGATATGATTCTATGCGATGTTGTCCCAATGCAACCTTGTCATGTACTGCTCGAAAGGCATTGGCAATATGATTGTTCAACAAAGAATGATGGGAGAACTAATACATAATCTATTCTGTTACCCTATGTAAGTATTTATTTCACCCTATGTCACTTTTCCAAGTCAATGAAGTGTATAAAAATATGAGTGAGTTGAAGGAGAAAAGGAAGGAAAAATAATAATAATATGTGGTAGTTGAGGAAGATGAAAGAGAGGAGCATAGGAAGATAAAAGAAAAGGCCAAGGTATTAATGGACAAGTATAAGAAGATAAGGGAGGAAGTGCCTGCCCAAAGTTCTTCAATCCTTATCACACATAGGGATCATGTTCTACAAACTAACCCATCTCATTCTTCTCTTCCCCATTTTATTTCCTTTCTTTTGCAGGATTATAATGATGTCATTCCAAAAGATCTTCCAAAAGGATTACCCCCTCTTCGGTTATTGACCACTAAATCAACTTTGTATAAGGATCTCAATTGCCTAACAAATCAGTTTATCAAAATAATCCAGAAGATACAAAATAGCTTTAAAGACAAGTTGATGAACTCCTCAACAATGGATATGTGAAGGAGAGCATGAGACCATGTGCCATGCCGGTCTTGTTAGTTCCAAATAAGGATGGATCATGGAACAT